>NC_143503.1:24387625-24693500 GCF_051622355.1 Phaseolus vulgaris
ATTTTATGGGTGGGCGAGTCAAGCAAAAACAGCAAGCGGGAAGAACGCAAGAATGTAAGGTCAGCTTTATCTCTTATTAGTAATTCAGTTTCTGATATGGCAATAAATAAATGCAATCGTTTGTTCTGGTTAAAACATGGTAGTCTAGAAACGATTCGGGTATGGGAATTGGGTAAACAGTTAGGGGCTACAGGTGGGGATATAGGAAATGTCATGGTTAGCTTGGAAGAGTTGGAAAAAAGGGATAGGAGTCTGAAACTCCAAAGGGAAGAGAGGGAGGTTACGGGTTACCAATGAGAATTATTACATTAAATGTGAGAGGGTTTGGGAGTCCTGTGAAGTGGAGGTATATTAAAGAATTGATCAGAAAGGAAGATGTTAAAATGTTGTGCTTGCAAGAAGTAAGATTGTCAAATTTTAGTTTAAATAATTGCTGTCAGTTATGGGGAGATAATGATATTGATTATATTTATAGCAATCCAACCAACGGGTCAGGGGGTATTCTTACGATTTGGCATAATAAGTTTTTCAAGCGCTCTAACCACATTATCAATAGATGGTTCATAGTGTTCTCGAGGCTGTTCAAGGAGAAAAATATTCCTGTTGTCATTGTAAATGTGTACTCTTCGTGTAACCTGCAAGTGAAAATGCAAATGTGGTCAGAGTTATTAGAGATTAGACAGAGGGAACCGTGTAACTCTTGGTGCATTTTTGGGGATTTTAATTCCATAAGAAATGAAAGGGAACGTAGGGGGATAAATAGTCCCAATGGTATTGGCAACAAGAGAGAACTGCAAGGTTTTAATAATTTCATCGATAACATGGAGTTGGTGGATATACCTTGTATTGGAAGAAAATATACATGGTATAGACCTAATGGTAAAGCAAAGAGCAGGCTTGATAGATTTTTAATTTCCCTTGAATGGTTACAACAATGGAAAGGGAATAAGCAATATGTTTTAGACAGACAAATATCTGACCATTGTGCCTTAGTGTTAAAATCAAATGTGGTAGATTGGAGTCCTAAACCTTTTAGGTTTCTTGATATATGGCAAGAGGATAAGGAGTTTGAAAATTTCATCAAAAGTAAATGGGAAAGTTACGTGGTTCAGGGCAATGAAATTATTGTGTTAAAAGAGAAACTAAAGATGTTAAAGAGTGATCTGAAAGGATGGAATAAAGATGTCTTTGGGCATACTGAAAAGATCAAACTTGATATCTTGAGGAATATACAAGAGTTAGATATGAGAGATGATGTAGATAGTTTGGACGAAAATTAGATCAGGGAAAGAAGAGAACTCTTGAGCCAGCTACAGGAAATTAATGAGAGGAACGAATCCTTATTACAACAAAAGTCAAGAGCGTTATGGATTAAACAGGGGGATTCTAACTCAAATTTTTTCCATGCTTCTATCAAATGGAGGAGGTTGAGAAATGAGATAAAAGGAGCTCATTGTAATCTCTCCGGTACCTGGGTGGAAGAACCAAATAGGGTAAAGGAGGTGGTGAAAGAGTTTTATAAGAATAAGATGTCGGCCATAGAAGATATTGGAGTCAGGTTGGATAATGTGGAATTTAAGGAGATTTCTGAATCTGATAATAGACTCTTGACAGACCCGTTCGATGAAAAGGAAATAAAGGAAGCCATATGGGATTGTGATAGTCATAAAAGTCTAGGCCCTGACAGTGTAACTTTTAGTTTCATTAAAAATAACTGATGTTTACTTGAAAAGGATGTGTTGGGAGCAGTAAAATTTTTTCATAGAGAGGGGAAGATTCCGAAGGGCTGTAACGCCTCATTCTTAACGTTGATTCCAAAGTCTGAGAACCCTCAATCCCTTGAAGAATACAAACCTATATCTCTCGTCGGTTGTCTATATAAGATTTTAACGAAAGTGTTGTCTAATAGGATTAAAAAAGTGATTGAGAAGGTAATTGATGGTTCACAATCGGCTTTTTTGTCCAATAGAGGATTGTTAGATAGTGTCCTTGTTGTGAATGAGGTTGTGGATGATTTGAAAAGAAGGAAGAAAAGGGGGGTGATTGTGAAACTTGATTTCGAGAAGGCATACGATTCGGTAAGTTGGGAGTTCTTATTTTACATGATGGGAAGACTAGGCTTTTATGGGAAATGGGTTCAGTGGATTAGAGTTTGTCTTGAATCGGCTACTATCTCGGTTTTGGTAAATGGCAGCCTGACAAAAGAATTCAAATCAACTAGAGGTCTTAGACAGGGGGATCCGACGGCACCGTTTTTGTTTCTGATTGTTGCACAAGGTTTATCAGGGCTCGTAAAACAAGCGACAAGAAAAAACTTGCTATCTGGAATTAAAATAGGGGATAATAATGTGGAGGTGGATCTACTCCAATTTGCAGACGATGCCCTATTCTTATGCGAAGCAAATGTGCAGAATATTAGAAGCATTAAGGCGATTTTAAGATGGTTTGAATTAAGCTCGGGCCTTAGGGTAAACTTTTTTAAGAGTAAGATAGGTGCAATTGGAGTAGATAGTTATTGTTGAACCAAGTGGTGTTCAATGTTTTGAAGAATCCAAATCCTTTGAAGGATGATGGAGCCTATGCTTTGCTTGATGCTGCTGTGCTGGTTTTAGCTTTGTTTTGGGGTAGTTTAAATGTTGTAATCAACCCTTTGATTAAATCTCAAAGCAATTAGCATCTCAATTTTAACAAAGCAAAATGTTTTTTAAACTAAGTTGAAACAATCGATTGTTTTGTCGAAACAACCGATTGTTTACACTTAGATGTTTTGAGAAAGTTTGAAAACTGTTTTTGAATGGTGAATTTTGTTAAGTAACAAAACAACCGATTGATTCGAGGAAACAATCGATTGTTTGTTTTGAAACCATAATAGAAAAACTGTTTTCTTTGACTGAGCTTTAAATGCTTTAACTGAATACGCTCCAGTCATTAAATGCTTTGACCAATCTGTTTTAAATGCAATTAAGAGTTTGTTAAGATTTGATAACAAACTATATTCTTAGATATATTCTGAAAAACTGTTTTTATGTTTTAAGGATCTTGAAACAAAGTTTTGAAAAAAAAAAAGTTTTTAAAAAGAGTTCTGAGATTGCTAAAGTGTTGAGAGATTGATCAAGGTGCTGAATAGGATTCTGCTTGTATTGATTTCAGATATTCATTTGTAACAAGTGTAATCTTTGTAGACTGCTGAACAATTCGTGTGTGTGTTTTTGCTGAGATTGGCTGTGTGTTCTTGAGGTGTTCAAGATCGACAATCTTAGTGTTGGCCAAGGAGAGTGTGTTTCTTAAGGTGTTCAAGGTCATTCTCTTGGTTGTGGTGTAAGTGATCAAGTGGTGATTGCTTAGTGGATATCCTCAGGGTTTCTCAGAAGACTGGATGTAGCTCTTGTTTGGAGTGAACCAGTATAAACAACTGTGTACAATCGCTCTATCCCTAACTCTTTAATTTCAGTTTGTTTGTTGTTCGCTGATATAAATAATAGCTGTCGTTTTGCTGTCAAATTAATATGATTCTAGCGTAGACTTGTCTAACACTAGAGAGATGATAGTATAATTGTGGACAAATGTCCCCAAGTCGTCTCCCAACGAATCCAATAGTAAAATCAGTTGATCAGGGTTTAAAATCTATCTGCAAGCAATAAAAGTTAGCAATAACAATAAAGATAAAAATGGGGTTTGAGATAGTTGTGCAGAAAATATAAAAGAGATTAAAATAGCAAATAAAAAGCGGTTGATCCCAAGTTCTTCCACCATTAAATTCTTCACAGGTTCTCTAAAGATTAATCTTTTCTCAATCCTCAACAGAGTTAAACCAGATTGAACATGCGCCAATCTAATTCAACTGAAACTCACCAGTAAAACATGCGTCTACTAGTTTAATCAATACCCACTTTGTTCCATGCGTATACTCCATGGGAATGCTTACCTCCTCTCTCTTGAATCATGCGCCCAAGAAATTAATTAGAACAATGCGAACTAACTAAGAAACCAAAGTTTAAGATAAGGAAGACTCTCAATCATGCGTTCAAGTACAACCTCTCACAAAAACCAGTTTTCCAAGAGATTAGACTATTAAAACAACCTCTGCTTAGTTTCTCACCATTAAACTATTGATGCTTGTGTCCTTTTATAGGCTTTTCTGCACCAAGGATCTTGAGAGAATATTGTAGTTTATATTTTGTTAACCGTTTCTAAGTTTCCATCTTTCCAGAATTCTTGTATTTTGCAGAAGATTTGCTTCCAATTCTGTTTCTGAGATATTGTAGATTTTATTTTCTCTTTCTTCTCCTCAAAATTTGTTTTCTGTTTTGGTTCAAGAAGCAACTTGGACTTTTGCATATTTGGCCCGTTCACAAAGGTAGATGCTTCCTCCGAATAATTTACTCTAAAAACACAAAATTAACAATAATAATAGTTAAGGCCCAAATGAACCCAATTATAAGAATATTAATTAAAACAATGGATTTATTTATTATTATAGTCCAATAATCTATGAATAAGGCTAGTAAGTGTGAATAAATATATGCTCATCTATCCTCAGGGTTTCTGAGAAGACTAGATGTAGCTCTTGTTTGGAGTGAACCAGTATAAACAACTGTGTACAATCTCTCTATCCCTAACTCTTTAATTTCAGTTTGTTTGTTGTTCGCTGATATAAACAACCGATTTTTTCGAAGAAACAACCGATTGTTTTTTTCTAGTATTACAGTTTTGCTTGCTGTTTTGGCTAACTGAATTGCTGAATCAATTGGTTTCTGAAATAAGTTCATTCTAGCTTTGAAAAGTTTGCGAAAACCTCTTTAAACAATTCACCCCCCTCTAGTTTAAAGCCATCTTTTCTTACAATTGGTATCAAAGCTTGGTTCTTGAAAGTCATTCAAGTTGATCCTAAAATCTTTCAAAATGGCTGATAGACTACCGTTTGGGGAAGGTGCCTCAATAAACATACCACCCTTGTTTTGTGGTTTGAATTACCAGTTTTGGAAAGTTAGAATGAAAATATTTATGGAATCTCTTGACAAAGGAATTTGGGATGCAATTGAAAATGGCCCGTTTATCCCAACGTTTGAAAAAGATGGTTCTATCATTGAGAAGCCATGGTCTCAATGGACTGATGCAGAAAGTAAAAAGGCCAAATTCGATTGCATTGCCAAAAATATTATAACCTCTGCTTTAAATTCTGATGAGTTTTTCAGGGTCTCACAATGCAAATCATCAAAAGAAATGTGGGATACTTTGGAAGTCACTCATGAAGGAACAAATGAGGTGAAAAGAGCTAGAAAGCATGCTCTCATCCAAGAGTATGAGATGTTTAGAATGCTTAAAGGTGAAACCATAGCTGAAGTGCAGAAAAGGTTTACACACATCATCAATCACCTTATGAGCCTAGACAAGAAGTTTGATAAAGAAGAGTTGAACATCAAGATCTTGAAATGTCTTGATAGAGCATGGCAACCAAAGGTAACTGCTATTTCCGAATCTAAAGATCTAACATCATTAAGTGTTGCCTCTTTGTTTGGAAAGCTTAGGGAACATGAGCTAGAGATGAATAGACTCAATGTTCAAGAGAGTGAAGATAAGCACACAAGGAGCATAGCCTTGAAAGCATCCAAACATAAGGGAAAGCAAGATTCAAGTGATGATAGTGATGAGGAAAATCTTAGTTTGCTGTCAAGAAAATTCAGCAAATTCTTAAAGAGAAACCGCAACAAAGACAACAATAAGGATAGGTATGGAAAGAAGAAACCCAATGAATTTAATTCAAATAACTATACTTGTTTTGGTTGTGGTGAGCAAGGTCACATAAAGGCTGATTGTCCTAACAAAAGCAAAGAGAAAAAGACAAGCTACAAGGAGAAGAAAGGCAAGACAAAAAGAGCCTACATTGCTTGGGATGAAAATGAAGTATCATCATCAAGTTCTTCATCAAGTGAAGATGAAAAGGCCAACATATGCTTAGTTGCTGAGAATGATGATGATGACTCTTGCAGTTCAAGTGATGTAAGTTCATGTGCTTCCTTAAATGAACAAAACTATAGTGAATTGCTTGAAGCTTTTCAAGAAACACATGATGAAGCTAATAGATTGGTTCTTTCAAACAATCGATTGAAAGATCTTAACAATGGGCTTGAAAAGAAAGTTAAATCACTTGAAGAGGAATTGAGAAAAGCAAAAAGTGATTTTGAAAAATTGGAAAAAGATTTCAAAAATGCCTCTTGCAAGTGTGATACTCTCAATTGCACAAATTGTGAAAATCTTGAGAAAAATGTTCACTATCTTGTTGAAACTGTGGACAAGCTTTCAAAAGGAAAGTCAAACTTTGAGAATGTCCTAGCATCTCAAAGCTGTGTTTTTGGAAAGGCTGGTTTAGGCTTCAATCCACAGAACAAGCAAGATAGGTTTTCAAAAAGCTTTTTCAGAAAATCAGAAAAACAACCAATTGTTAAGACGAAACAACCAGTTGTTACATGCTTTTACTGCATGAAGAAAGACCACTCTGTTAGATTCTGCAAAATTAGAAAATATTATGTTCCTAAAGGTTTTATGAAATGGATTCCTAAGGGATGTGATGTTTCTAACAACAAAGAAAAGCCAAATGGACCCAAATTTGTAAGGGGACCAAATCTTACAACTTGAATTTGTTTATGCAGGAAAAATGAAGAGAAAAGGAAGAATTGAGCCTTCTGATCAAGCTGTTGAAGAAAAAGGCAATCATTGAAGCTGAATCAATGTTATGCAAAAAGTCAAAACAGTGAAAAGAAGTTTTCTTGATCAACAAGCAATTGGCTCATTGAAGAAACAACACAAGAATAAGACATTCCTTTTATTTGTTCTCAATTTCTGTTTCAAAGTTCTTTCTTATGATTAATTGTCTTTTAATCAATGTCATGTACTTTAATATGTTTCTGTTTATGGTTAAAAATTACAAAATCAAGTTTTTAACTACTGCAAAAAAATAACCGATTGTTTCTTCGAAACAACCGATTGTTTTGAGTCTGACAGCACTGTGAAGAAATTGATTTAACTGCTTTTTGAATTTCTAACCGTTGCAGATATTTTTCAAAGGGAAAATCTTGGTCAAAGAATCTGTGTTGAAAGCTGATCACGTTCAGAAAGGATTTACAACAATCATAAAGGAATATATTCCAAAATCTTGGAAATTCAAGAGCCTTAATGACTAGTCAAAGATCACATGTGAAGACCATGTGATTTTCAGCTTTTCTGACATTTTCAGTGCAGAACAGAGTCAAGTCCTCTCTCTGAAAAATCAGGTACCCATTGAATGAAATTAAATTCAAATTGATTCTCTTTCTACTATAAAATCAGGTGCAAATTTCTTTCATCAAGAACAACCAATTGCAACATCTCTTGCAAAATTTCTGTGAAGTGAGTTTTCGTCTCTGCTGTCATGGAATCAACCCCTCCCACCTCTAAAAGAGTCAAAACCAGAGCTGTAAGGTCTGGAGGAAGGCTTGAAAGCTGGTTTTCTGGTGACACCGATCTCATTGAGAAGTATAGATATGAAACAAGTGTCAAGAAGATAAACAACCCCAAGGTTGTGTGCTTTGACTGGTTGAAAAGTAAAAAGCTTGACAATGTGAGGAGGCTTCTCAAGGACCAATCACTCAGAAAGTTTCTGGAGCTCAAAGGGAACATATATCCAGATTTGGTGAGAGTTTTCTACACCAACTTGAAGTTTGAGGGAAACAACTTAGTCTCTCATGTGAAAGGTGTGGAGATGGAGATAACCCATGAGGTTTGGGCAGCTGTTGCTGGGCTTAAGTTCTCTGGATTAAGAATCAATAAAGGAAACCTTGGTGTGGTGGAAGATTTCAACAAAATCCAGTTCTACAAAAGTTGTTTGAAGAACAATCAATCTCAAGTTAGCACTTGCTCGGTTGGAGGCTTGAAGCTTGATGAGAGGTTGCTTGCTCTCATTGTAACTTGGATTCTAACTCCAAGGGGGAGTAACCACTCTGTGTTGACTGAAGAAGATCTGGTTTTCATCTTCTGCATCACCAAGAAAGTGAAGATCAATTGGATTCACATAATCAAGGAACATATGCAAAAAGCCATGAGGTTAAGCGATTACCACTATCCCTATGTTGTTTTAATATATAAGTTTCTACTCTATTTTGAAGTTAATCTTGAAGATGAAACTTCTGAGCTGGTCAAGTCAACTCAAGAGTTGAACAATGGATCACTCAGCAAGATGGGCTTTACAAAAGTAGGTGGAAAGTGGATAAGTACGGATGGTGATCATGGTGCATCATCTAGTGGTGCTGCTCATCTTGAACAAGATGAACCTGCAGACATGGATGTTCAACATGAAGATCCAGCTGAAGATTTTCAAGATGCAGGTCCTAGTGCTGATGCTGAACATCAAGGAGAAAGAATGCAAACCATGTCTCTTTTTGAAAGACTCATGGTGAATAGGCTAGATACCTTAGCTGAAAATCAAAGGAGCCTTCATGATCTGTGTGTTAGTAACTTTCAGAGGATTGACACCAGGTTTGACAACATGGATGCAAGGTTTATGACTCTGGATGAACAGATTGAAGCTGTCCAGAATCAAATCTTTGATCTTCAGTTTGCTGATGAAGAAGATTGAGAGAAAAACAACCGATTGGTCATCAAAACAATCGATTGTTTTTTGCTGTTCTCTTTTCTGGTTTTAAAATTTCTTTCCTTCTGTTGTTGCTGGTTTATTCTGATGTAATGGGAACAATGTTTTTTTTATCTCTTATCTTTGTCTATTTGTGAAGACAAATAGGGGGAGATATATTATGCTGTGTTTCCAATTTGTTTTAAGTTTCTATTTTTCAAGTTGTTAAAAACAGTTTGAGTGATGTTATTTGGTTCTGATATTAGATATTTTAAGCTTTAATTGTTTATCTGTATACTAACATAATATCAGAAGTTCAATGTAAGTTCAATGTATTGCTCAAAGTTCTATTGCAGGAATTGCTTCAGATTTAATCAAGAACAACACAAGCATCAGGGATTTGTCTTCATCAAATAGGGGGAGATTGTTGAACCAAGTGGTGTTCAATGTTTTGAAGAATCCAAATCCTTTGAAGGATGATGAAGCCTATGCTTTGCTTGATGCTGTTGTGCTGGTTTTAGCTTTGTTCTGGGGTAGTTTAAATGTTGTAATCAACCCTTTGATTAAATCTCAAAGCAATTAGCATCTCAATTTTAACAAAGCAAAATGTTTTTTAAACTAAGTTGAAACAATCGATTGTTTTGTCGAAACAACCGATTGTTTACACTTAGATGTTTTGAGAAAGTTTGAAAACTGTTTTTGAATGGTGAATTTTGTTAAGTAACAAAACAACCGATTGATTCGAGGAAACAATCGATTGTTTGTTTTGAAACCATAATAGAAAAACTGTTTTCTTTGACTGAGCTTTAAATGCTTTAACTGAATACGCTCCAGTCATTAAATGCTTTGACCAATCTGTTTTAAATGCAATTAAGAGTTTGTTAAGATTTGATAACAAACTATATTCTTAGATATATTTTGAAAAACTGTTTTTATGTTTTAAGGATCTTGAAACAAAGTTTTGAAAAAAAAAAAAGTTTTTAAAAAGAGTTCTGAGATTGCTAAAGTGTTGAGAGATTGATCAAGGTGCTGAATAGGATTCTGCTTGTATTGATTTCAGATATTCATCTGTAACAAGTGTAATCTTTGTAAACTGCTGAACAATTCGTGTGTGTGTTTTTGCTGAGATTGGCTGTGTGTTCTTGAGGTGTTCAAGATCAGCAATCTTAGTGTTGGCCAAGGAGAGTGTGTTTCTTGAGGTGTTCAAGGTCATTCTCTTGGTTGTGGTGTAAGTGATCAAGTGGTGATTGCTTAGTGGATATCCTCAGGGTTTCTCAGAAGACTGGATGTAGCTCTTGTTTGGAGTGAACCAGTATAAACAACTGTGTACAATCTCTTTATCCCTAACTCTTTAATTTCAGTTTGTTTGTTGTTTGCTGATATAAACAACCGATTGTTTCGAAGAAACAACCGATTGTTTTTTCTAGTATTACAGTTTTGCTTGCTGTTTTGGCTAACTGAATTGCTGAATCAATTGGTTTCTGAAATAAGTTCATTCTAGCTTTGAAAAGTTTGCAAAAACCTCTTTAAACAATTCACCCCCCTCTAGTTTAAAGCCATCTTTTCTAACAGTTATGAGGTGAAAATGTATTCATAAATACTTCATTGTAGCATAATGGAGATACCTTTCTCATACTTAGGTTTATCTATAGGAGGTAATCCATCTAGGTGTTCTTTTTGGGAGCCTGTGGTTTCGAAGATAAGGAAGAGATTGTCTGTATGGAAGGGGAGGAACTTGTCATTCGCAGGAAGAGTATGCCTTATAAAATCTGTTATCAACGCTATACCACTATTTTACCTATCCTTTTTTAGAGCACCAAGTGGAGTGTGTAAGGAGATTTCTAAACTACAAAGAAAGTTCATGTGGGGGTGGGGATCGGAAGGGAGGAAAATTGCTTGGATTAGTTGGGATAATATCTGTAAAGCGAAAGAGGAGGGAGGTCTTGGTATTAGGAGTATCGAGTTGTTCAATAAGGCACTCTTGGCAAAATGACTATGGAGACTGGGTTCCTCTGAATGTGGTCTTTGGAAGGAGGTCTTAGAATCTAAGTATGGTTTGAGATGGTTGTCAAACTCATACGTACCGAAACAAAACAAGTTTACATCTAGATGGTGGTTGGATTTATTCAAAGTTAGTTTTTCAGACCAAGGTGTTAATTGGTTTAATCAGAATATGGCTTGGGAAGTTGGGTCAGGGGAGAAGATTAAGTTCTGGGAAGATGAGTGGCTAAACATTGGGCAACTTAGATTAAAATACGAAAGAATACACAATAACTCTGAGCTTAAAGACAAACCTATAGATAATTTTGGTAGTTGGAACGCAGATGGGTGGGAGTGGAATTTCAGCTGGAGAAGAGATTGGTTTGAATGGGAAAAGACTTTGGTAGAGGAGTTCCTGTCAATAATATCACAGGTGTCACTACAACCTGACAAAGAGGACTCAAGGACTTGGAACGATCCTCCATCTTATACCTTTTCGGTAAAATCTGCTTATAATAAGTTAGCTAACCAAGGGTTTGGGGGAGTATCAGTGTTTGGTTATCTATGGAATTTAAAGGTTACACCCTCAGCCATGTTTTACGTGTGGAGGGTCTTCTTGAATAGGATAGCGACAAAACAGAATCTGCACAAAAGGGGAGTGTCATTAGGTGATACTTTATGCGCTTTATGTGGAAGTGAAGAGGAGACCATTGCACACATCCTTCTCTCATGTAAGGTCTCAAGTAAAGTTTGGAACATGTGTTTTAGTTGGTTGGGATTCAGTTCAATGAACCATAATGAATTGATTTATCATTTTGAACAATTCTCTTGTATGAGTTTTAACAAAGAAGGCAACAGGTTATGGAAAAGCCTTTGGGTATCAATAGTTTGGAGTATATGGAAGCATAGAAACAGGGTTATCTATAACCAAACTAAGATAGATGCAGAGGAGATTTTTACTATGGCACAAGTACAATCTTGGGTATGGTTGAAACACAAAGAAAAGAAAGTTATCTTTTCCTTCTCCGATTGGATCTTATCACCATTAACCTGTGTAAATATGGTAACTAGGTAAGGGTATAAATGTTTTTTTCTCATATGTTGATGCACGTATATCACAGGAGCCATCTTAACCCTCTTTATATTCTACATGATTGGTTGGGTGGTGTTATAAATAAGGCATAATTTTCTTAACAGCAAGGTAATTCTTTGTGTTAGTTTGAGAGGTGGAAAGGTTGAGCTTTTGGTGCAGGTACAGTAGATGGGGAGCAGTGCGTTAATATTTAATAGAAGAAGGTAGAGTGAAAAGATGGTGGGTCGAAGAGGTTCTATATTTGAAGATGTATTGGTGTTTTTCAAATAGGTTTTATGATAGGACCTTACACCTGCTTCAATGGTAAGAACTGAAAACCATATCCGAACTTTCAATTTAAATGTCAGCATAGTTCAAATGTGGTATCTAGATAATGTTTATACCTTTTTCAATTTTATGCCTGTTGATTGGTTGCTGAACAATTAAAATTTAATTGATTAAGATCTAAGGGATTGATCTGTTTTGAACATCTAAGTTTTTTGGTAAGGAGGGGAAGGTGTTTATTTCTCTTTGGTGCAGGAAAATTGGAAGGATATTAACTATATAACATCAGATACTCTATCTCATTGTGGAGAATGAAAAGTGAATGTCTTCTATCTTTACCAATTTTGCTAGTAGGGATGTTTGTAGCATAGGGATATTTTAAATTAAATTGTCTAAGACCAACGGGTTGGCACTGTTTTTCAATACATATGTTATCGGGAAGGTGGGGAAGGTGTTTTCTTTTGATGCAGGAAAAGGGAGGACAGCAACTAATATCTTTAGATATTAGAGGAGCATGAGGAGTGGTAGTGAGAAGTTAGTTGATGGAAGGTGGGGCATTGGGAGAACAAGCTGTTATCAATTCTAATTGATGTATCCTGTGTGTGGTGTCCTATGTGTGCTCATTGTTAGTTGTTAGATTTTTGGAAACCAAATCTGCTTTGTGCAGTAGGCGAAGTTCCTTTTTATGTTGCATTGTAATGTCAGATTGTAATAGTGGTTTTAGGGGTGTGCTTTTTATGTTGTTGTATGATTCTAAGGTTGTGGGGTTGCATAATTTTGTTAGCTTGCTGTCAGGTTTTTTATAAGTTGCTGTAAGAGGGCAAGTTCTCTTTTGTTTGTTTTTTCTTCTTTCCTTTTATAGCCCATTTTTAGTGGGTTTTGTATAAGGGTTGGGACACCCCTAAAGTGTCCCTTTAATTTATTAATTCTTTGCTGAAAAAAAATAAATAAATCTTACACCAATTCATTAACCCATAAGCCATTACATGCAATTAATTAAATAAATAAAGCAATTTCTAAGTAAATGTTCAAGATAAGAATATTACCATTTAAGCATCAACTCAAACCACTACAAGAAAAATTGGAATTACATACAGTCAAAATCCGTATGTAAAATAGGTTTACATACGAACAAAAATCTGTATGTAATGTACAAAAAATTATTTTTAATTTTTTCAATATTACTAATTATTATTTATACCTATTTATATTTTTTTATTAATGTTGGAACTGGATAGGACTCGAACCCAAGTCCCCATTAATTAATATTATTATTAATATTATAATTAATATTATTATTATTAATATTATATTCATATTATTAATATTATATTTATACTATTAATATTATATTTATACTATTAATATTATTAATATTATATTCATATTATTAATATTAATATTGTTAATATTATTAATAATAATAAGTATAATAAAAATCATAATAATACTAAAGAATTTGCTTGGTGTAGTGGTTAAATTTTCTTTGGTTATTGAAGGAACCTTGCTTTGAATTTCATTTACTGCAAATTTTATTTTATGGTGTGATTTTGATCTGTATGTAATAATGTTGAAGAAATTTTTTTATAAAAGTTTTCATGTTAGGCATTATTATTCAAGTTGACATCTCAAGTAATAACAATCATACATGAAAAAAGTATTATTAAAAAAAGAAAAAGGAAACTTGACACCACTATACAACTTTTGCAACTATGCTGACATCTAAAGTAACAACAATTTTTTTTTTATAAAAGTTTTCATGTTAGACATCACTATGCAACTTACATCTCAACTAAACCGACACCTCAAGTAACAACAATCATCTGTCATCATATTAAAAAATTATTATTAAAAAAAATACAAAAGTATAGGGGGACTAGACCAAAACTCATATGTTAACAAAAACGATACACAAATATACTATATCTATTCATAAAGAATTCTAAGAACAATTTAATAATTTCATATATCTTCCTATAAATTTCAAAACTTTAATAATTTAACCCTATAGTATAAGATCAAGCCTAAATAAGTAACTACACTCAAGTTCTACTTTATCAAATGAATAACATTGCATTAAAATTATGAATTTAACAATTTTACTAATTTGATCGAAACTCTCTTCGTAAAAAAAAAATCTTAGATCAACATACATATAATTAAATTATTAATTTGATCCATAACATCAAATTAGTACTTATATCCTAAATGTAAAAATTTAGAACAATGATAACTTCTCTTCCCTTATGATATCTTATACCCTAAGAAAAGAAAAGAAAATTGAAGAGAACGAACTAAAATCACCAAAGAATTTCTTTGATAACCCCAAAGATTGAAATCCTAGTCATAAGATACCTCCACAATTAAGCTCAAACCCCAAAACCCTATTTCATAACAATCCTAAGCATGTATGCTAGATTGGAGAAGAAAAGATGGAAATCTAACAAGAGGGAAAGAGAAGGAACTTACCCTATACTGCACTTCTCTCTTAAATTTTTAAAGTTGTTTCTCTTCTTTTAAATTAATAAATCCTACTAACTAGAATGAGGAAATTGAGTATAAAAAATTTCTATTCCCATCAAAATTTAATCTATACTAAGTACTTTTTTTTTCTCTTAAATTTCTTTATCCTTAATTCTTTTGATTTTATTTGTCAATATTTAAAAAAAAAATATTTCAACGATGTTGAGAAATTTTCTCTCAACTAATTCATTTTTTTCTTTGTATTTTGGTGATGTTTCATTTAGTCTCCAGAATTTTTTAGTGTTGTTTCAACTTCATTTTGTTATTGCTTGAAACACTAAAAGTTTTGGTGATGTTTCAACTTCTTTGTTGTTTTGGTGATGTTTTTTTAGTCTCCAAAAGTTTTTAGTGTTGTTTCAACTTCATTTTGTTATTGCTTGGACAATAAAAACTCACATATTAAAATATTTCAAAATTTGATTTGCAGTTATAGAGCGTTGTTGACACTATGTTGTTGAGAAGTGTTTGAATTGAATTAGTTCTAGTAGGTTGTGTTTCTATTGATTTTAAACATGTTTTGTTGGTTTGAATGGTCAATTTTAACTATATTTTTTATACTATGCAAATTGTGTATTAAATATAGACAAAGGTGCATTGGAATAGGTAAAATGGGTATTATAAGTTTACAAGCTATCTTGGTGAATTATTCAAAATTGATGGTTCAACATTACTCTTCCAACTATGAGAATTTGCTTAATGAATTAAAAAACTAAGATTAGTTTTAAAACTAATTCGCCCAACTAACTTTGATTCACCCAATAAATTTGATAAATGTGTATAGTGAATCTCAACTCGAGAGCAAAAGGATAATTTCGTATTTTAAATTTTCTTAGCAACTATAAATTGTTGTATATATCTGCTTTGTTTTGAATGGTATGCTTAATTTGATTTATATGATTTTAAATTGTTCTTAAAAAGATCAAAGTGATCCCACAAGACTAAGATCTTCTCTTGCGCTTGTGTTTATCCGTGTAGTCGAAATGTTTTCCCTTGCTACCTTAACATTTCAATGTGTATCATTCTTGTCATCTTATCTGATAGATGAGTATGTATGTTTGCAAAAACACTTAGATGTGTTAGAATTAATGGCCTAAACAAGAGGGGGAGGAGTGAATTGTTTGACAAAAGATTTTCGCAAAGACTGGCTAAGAATGAAGTTTTATCAACAATCACAGAAAGAGCAATCAGGGAAATCAAACAATCAAAGCAATTAAAACTGTTTGCAAAAAAATAATCTGTTGAAATTTCGTTTTAACCGTTGTTTATAGCAGTAGAGACAAAAATCAAATCAAACAGTTTATAATGAGTGAGAGAGAAAGAGATTACATAATCAATTTATACTGGTTCACTCAACCCCTGAGCTACATCCAGTCTCCAGAACAACCATTGGGTATTCCACTAGCAATCAATCACAAATTACAAACACTCAACACCACAAAGAGGTGATCTTGACCACACAAGAACACTCACCCTCTTTGTTTTTCACACAACCACAATCAAAACACCCTCTGACCTTACAAGTTAACCAACTTTACAAGTATAGAAAAGAAACAATTACAAGAATCCAAAAGAAACATATTACACCTGGTATTTCAGGAATCACAAAACTCCTAAGATCAGTTCTTGAACCAATGCACAACCTTTAAGCAATCTTGCAAAACTTTGAATCAAATCTCTTTTAAAAAAAGTTTTCAATCTCACTTTCTGTGTGTTTTTTAAAACCATATTTATAGCTCTTAAATCTATCCGTTTAGACAGTTAATCATGAGCCAAATCATTTTTAATTGAACTGAAAACATATTTAACAGGCTTTTTAGAAGTTGTTAAGAAATGTGGCAATCAACCGGTTGAATTGGTTTTAACATTTATTCAACCAAGTTAAAAACAATTTTGAAAACCTTCAAACAAGCTAAGTGTAAAACAACCGATTATATCGTGAATTCAACCGGTTGTTTTTCTCGTTGCTTAGATAAACATTTTTCTCTTTTAAAACAAATTGATTAAGCTTGTGCATATTATTAAGAATGAACTTTACACAAATTCTAAACATCCTAGAACTAAGCTTCAATCAAAGCAGCAAAACATTAAGCTCTCATCACAAATTTGGTTTCATCAAAGCTTTCATGTTCTTCAAGGTGCTCAAGTCAACAAAGAATATATGTTAGATAATAGATGCATAAAAATTAATAGTGTATACCTTGAAATCTTTACCTGTGTTTATTATTTTAACAGGTCTTTTACCTGTATGAGCCTAGGTTAGCCATTTAACTTGTCATAATGTTGGATCAACAGTTGATTTGGTAATTAAACAGATAATGTTGATAATGTCGTTAATTTAATATAATGTTATCTTGGTTGGCCGACATCCTATATTTGTTCCTAAACGTACATTGGTTGGTCTCTCAAGTTTGAAGGTGTCGTTATGTTGAAAGTGTTTAAAAGAAAATTTTCAAATCTTTGATTGAGGTAATCTCAACATCCTCTAGATACCGGTTCACATGCTCGAGGAGTAAGCGAAATAATGAAGAAGAAGATGGCAAAACATAAAAAAAAAAAAAATTCATATCTATTCTTAAGGTGATCCTGACAACCTCTGTTTTATTAGCCTCCAAGATCGAGAAATACCAAATGAAAAATAGTTGAAGATGGTAGAGCATTGTGATGTGTAAAAGGAAAATTTTCATAACTTTGACCAATGTGATCTTGACAGCCTTTGTACATAAATGATTGTAAACGTTTATATGTTGGATTTGATGAATTTGGGTTACATACCTAAGATGATATGCAAAGACAATTTGTGATTTGTAGTCACTATAAAAAAAAAAATGCTAAATTATTACATATAGATACAAATTTATAGATAAATTACTTACAAATTTGTATTTATAAATAAATTCAACATTACATATTAATACGAATACAAATCCATAGGTAGATTCACTATTACCTACCTATTATTACCTAATAAATAATAATAATAATAATAATAATAATAATAATAATAGTAAAAATAATAATTATAATATTGATAATAATAACTGATATCATTAATATTAATAATGACAATATTAATATTAATATTAATATTATTAATGTTGTTAAGATTATTAATATTTTTATTAATAATGTTATTAATAATAATAATTTTAATAATACTAATATTAATGGTAATAATTATAATAATAAATATTACTAATATTATTAGGTTTAATTATCCTTTTATATTAGGATAAAAATCAATTATTCTTTTGTAAAAAGTTCAGTCTAATTTTTTTTTAAAGTTTAACTTGGTCTCAACTTTTTTTAAAAAAAATTAATGTAATCCTAATTTTTTAAAACGATGAGGTAAATTTGCCTTAATAAGAACAATCTAATAAACAAAGTTTTAAAAACATTTAAAATATTGAAAATTTTATATCTTAATATTGAATTTCCTTTTGACCATAATTTAGTAACCAAAAGAATAATTAAGTCATATTTTTATCTATCTTAATGATTAGTATATTTTTGTCAATTATAACTTAATACACTTTATTAATACTAACAGAAATATAGGCATTGTTGCGCCTGTACATTCGCATTTTTCTCTTATACTCAACTTTCACGATGATAGAAATTTAACATACATATATAAATAATTTTGGATGATTCGAAATTAGAAAACAAAAAATAACATGTTAAAGAAAAATGATGAATTGATTAATCAACCTATTTTTTTCTCCTCTGATTTGAGTTTATCTTCTTTTTCAAGTTTTTTCTCTTTTTTCATTGGTGATTTTGGAATAAGAGGGTCTGATGATGTTCACGTAAGATTATGATTCACTTAATGGTAGATACAAAAAACTGACGACTTTACCAAAAAAATAGAGTTGCTTGAAATGGAGTGAAGAAAGTGATTGGAAATTGAGATTATTTTATTTGATATGTGAGATTTGGTATGAAAAGTGGTGAGCTATGTTATTTCTTTCTTTCTTTCTCTTGTTGTTTTAAAATAAGAAATTAAGAGAATGTTAGTTTGGACATAAAAAAATGTCCCTTAATATTAATTTAAAAATTAAAAAATAATTTTATTTTTTAAGTAATTCATGTGAAATGATAAAATACATCATTACATTAATAAAATGAGATATATTAAATAAGGATAAAAATAGAAAAAATTATATATACCAAAAAAATAATTATGAAGAGGAATATCTTTATTCTAACCACTCTTAGTTATTATAAATAATCTTGAGATAGACAACTCTTTAACTGAAAAAATTGATTCTAAAAATCCCTTTGAAGACAGAGAGAGAGAGAGAAATGGCAAAAACTTCAGTGTTGTTTCCTTGCTTGATAGTTTTGTGTATCGTAATATTTGCAACAGGCATGTTCTTCTCTGTTCTTCCTTGTTGCATGCAGTTTATTTACAATTATTATCTGTAGTTTTGTGATCTACATTAAGTTGACATAAAGCAAAATTTTGTGAAGATGATGAAACACCATTTTTGTTTGATTAAGGATCTGATGATGAATAAATTTTGTAGGTTATGTGAATGCGGGATGTTCATTCCCGTGCCATGATCCACATATTTGTGATAGTATTCTGCACTGTAAAGGTTGCGTAAGGCGATGCGTCAACTTTTGCTGCCAGTGCGATTGCCCTGCAAATCAAAATGTAACAATTTCATGATTTTCTTGTGAAATTTATTTGTAATAAGAGAAGATGAACTTTCCATTCTTCACCAATTTACATCATATATCTTGGTTTCACATTTTTCTTTCTTTTATGTTTTTTATAATATTTATTAGTAAACTTTAAATTTATTCCATTTTATAAAATCAATTCAATAAATAAAAATTTATACATACTTATATATTATAATTATTATTATTTTTAATTGATATAAGATTTTTAATTTTATTCTTATAAAATAATAATTATATTATTATGTTATTTTTAAAAATAAATAAATATATTTCTGCTCTAATAATTTCATATTTTCTTTACACAAATATGTTACTTAAAACAATTTATATATATATATATATATTTAATTTTATTGGACTATAAATAAAACTATTGAAGAGATTATTTAAAATAAATTAATCAACTTTGTATAGTTTAATACTTTTGAAATATTAAAGACACGTTAACATAACATAAGATTCAAAATTCTGATCATCAACAATAAAATAAAATAATAGAATAAAAATTATAATTTGAAAGTGCTCTAGCATATTGAAATTTTTAAAAAAATGTTACAATAAAGATAATATAATATAATATTGAAAATGGGTCAGTCAAACATAACGTACAACCTTCATTAAATTTAGTGATATCATGCATATTAAATTTAGACTATTATTTAATGATTTTAAAACAGTATATTTTAAATGATGTAACTGTAGAATTTATTATTAATCAAAAGTATCACTTAGATGAACTTTCTTTAACTTCTCTAATTAATTGTTTTTTAACATTTAATATATAAATAATTTAAATTTGTTATATTTTCTAATAATTTTATTAAAAAAATTTATTAAATAACAATTAAATTTAAAAATAAAAAATAATTAATCATTATATTGATTAATCTAAAGACAAAAATTATTGCTATCTCGAGTTATTTCTATTATTAATAAAAATTTATAAAGTAAATTTTAAATTGGTATCTAAATTAACTATCAAGGTTTTAATTTTTAATTTTTTAGATTATAAATTAATTTTTAGAAGACTAATAGAGATTAACTAATATAAAGTAATTAGTAGCTAAACTACTTTATAAATTTTTATTATAAAAATTATTTTATAAAAATTTATTAATAATAGAAATTACTTTATAATTTTTTATTAATTGAAACTACTTTAGTTAACCATGATTTTTTAGATTTTAAAACAGTATCTAAATTTAATCAATATAGTAATCAATTATTTTGATCTCTAAACGATTAATTTTATTTAATGATATGATTGTAGTGTTGGTAATTTAAAGACATAATTGTAATATCAAATGTGATTTATTGCAAACAAGGTTGATGAAAAAAATCATTAGATAGTAACCAAATTTAGGGACAAAAAATAAGTAATCATTATATTGACTAAGTTATATAATATTTTAGATGTGTTTTTTATTATTAATAAAAATTTATAAAGTAGTTTTTAATTTGGTATTTAAATTAGCTATCAAGTTTTAGCTACTAATACTTTATATTCTAGGCAGTCTTTAAAACATTGGTACTAATCAAGGATATGAATACAAAGCTTTTAGAAAGAAACTAATATTAATTTTGACCTTTCTAATTTTTATTTGTTTTTTTTACATATGTCTAGTCTTTATTTTGTTTTTTCTTATTCTAGTCTTTATTGGCTCTTTATTTTACATTGTGTCTCTTTAACTAGACCTAAAACGAGTGTACTGTTTGTATTCAGACTCTTTGCTTTGATTTAAGTAAGAAAATTAAAATTGAATAAATATTCATTCTCGTATCTTTTGTTCATCTATGTTCTATTCTATTATAGATAGCTAATTATATATCAATTTATAAACTATTTATTAACGATAGAAATGACTTTACCTACCAATAAATTTTGTAGTCCCCAAATTAGTATCCAATTAAGAATTAGGAATATTTTTTTATCTCTAAAATTAGTTTTTATTCAATAATTTTTGTAGTATTAATTATTATTATTATTATAAATAATTGTAAGAGAGAGACACTTCTACAAGTGAAAGAAATTGATTGTAAAATCAGCTTTCAAGGCATAGACACAGAAAATGGCAAAAGCTTCATTGTTGTTTCCTTGTTTGATAGTTTTATTTCTCGTAGCACTTGAAACAGGTAATTTCTCCTTTGTGTGAGTATATGGTCTGATAAAACACCATTTTTTTTTATTAAGATTTTGAGAAAGGTAAAGAAAAATTGCAGGTTTTGTGAATGCATGTGATTACAAGTGTGGATCCCCGTCTGATTGCAAAAGCTTACAATGCTTTCGCCCTGGTTGCAAAAAATATTGCCTCAATGGATGTTGCCTTTGCGATTGCCATAAACTCACTCGAGATCAAAATCAAAATGGAAATGTTTGATAATTAATGATAATCATAATATCAAATAAACTCTTATAATCAAATAATCATTTCATTTTCAATTTATTCGCATACAAGACAAGAAATAACATCTATCATTCTATAAACACTAACACTGATACGACACGGACATAAATACAAATATACGTATAATCTCTAAAATGTAAGACACAATAACACAGATCTATATATTATAAAATTATAAATTATATAAATTGATAATAAACATTCTACATTTCTTCATCCATAACTCTTCATTAACACTTACGAAGTTTAATTCAAAATCATGGGAGCCAGAATTTTGAAATAATTTTGGAAGATTCATTTCAAATAAAATTTTGTAGAATCAAAATATAATATATAAATTTAGGAAAAATAATTGAGGAAGCTTTTGGCTACTTAAAACATCCGCAACTTATCGTCATTTTCGGATTTTGTTTACTTTTATGTGTTCTATAATTATGAAATTCCACCGTGTATATATTATGCAATTTAAAAAAATAATAATAATAAAAAATAATATATATATATATATAAACACTGCGTAATACTAAAATAAATATATATGATATTTTCGTCAAATAATTTGATAATTTGATATTGTTTACACGAATAGCTATTAGATGTTATTTACAAATTTTTTTAATATTAGTCTGATGTTTTATTAATAAAGATGATGTAACCTATTTGAAGTCAATTATATGATCTATTAATTAGAGTTTAGAATTTATGATATATTAATTACTAATATAGATATTTAATAAAACTATGTACAGTTTTAATAAAAAAAATAAATGAATATTTATGGGTGAGTTTATTCATTATTAAGAGATATATTTAATAAAATTATCTAAAATTTTAATAAAAACGTAAGAATATCTGCTATAGTATGAGTTGAGAAAGACACAAACTTTAAAAACTAGACAACTAGTAATTGTAAAATATATCTCTCAATATAAAAAGGAAATTTAAATTTAAGTTTATGCTTTGAAATCATTTAAACTTTGAACCGCAACAAATACATATATTAATTTCATTTGCTATAAATATAATTATTCTGTAATTTATTTTGAAATAAATTCATATTAAACTAGCATAGACACAAGTGTAAGTGTATCAACATTTTTTACTTTTTTTTATTATATATATTTATTCGTATCTTTTAAATATCAAATAACTGTTTCAACTACAGTAAAAAAAAATAATTAAACTATAAGCCATAAGCCATTACATGCAATTAATTAAATGAAATAAAGCAATTTCTAAGTAAATGTTCAAAATTTATTAGATAAGAATATTACCATTTAAACTAAAATGTTAAAGACAAGTTAACAATTTTTTTTATAAAAGTTTTCAGGTTATACATTACTATGCAACTTGGCATCAAAGTTAGGCTGATATCTCAAGTAACAACAATCATCTGCATTACATGAAAAAAAAAATAGATACATAGATAGACTATATCTATTCATAAAGAATTTTAAGAATAATCCAATTTCATATATCTTCCTATAAATTTTCAAAATTTAATAATTTAACCTAGTAAGATCAAGCCTAACTAAGTAACTACACTCAAGTTCTAATTTATCAAATAAATAACATTGCAAGTGTTAAAATTATGAATTTAACAATTTTACTAATTTAATCGAAACTCTTCTCGTAAAAAAATCTTAGATCAACATACATATAATTAAATTATTAATTTGATCCATAACGTCAAATTAGTACTTATATCCTAAATGTAAAAATTTAGAACAATGATAACTTCCCTTCCCTTAGGATACCTTATACCCTATACCCTAAGAAGAAAACAAAATTGAAGAGAATGAAGTAAAATCACAAAAAATTCCTTTGATCACCCCAAATATTGAAATCCTAGTGATAAGATACCTCCACAATTAAGCTCAAACCCCAAAACCCTATTTCATATAACAATCCTAAGGGTTGTGTATGTGGTCGTTGGTCCCGTGGATACTGGTAGGTGTTGGACTTTGTATGTATAAGGATTGATCCATCCCTGAAGTGGTTCGTATTTATATATTTTTGTTATTATTGATAAAATAAAATAAAAAATAAATATATATATATATATATATAACAATCCTAAGCATGTATGCTAAATTGGAGAAGAAAAGATGGAAATCTAACAAGAGATAAAGGAGAAGGAACTTACCTTATACTACACTTCTCTCTTAAATTTTTAAAGTTGTTTCTCTTCTTTTTCATTAATAAATCAAACTAACTAGAAGGAGGAAATTGAGTATTAAAAATTTCTATTCCCATCAAAATTTAATCTATAGTAAGTACTTTTTTCTCTTAAATTTCTTTATCCTTAATTCTTTGATTTAATTATGAATATTTTAAAATTTCAACGATCTTTCCACTTGAGAAATTTTCTCTCAACTAAATCATATTTTTGTTTGTGTTTTGGTGATGTTTCATTTAGTATCCAAAAGTTTTTAGTGTTGTTTCAACTTCATTTTGTTATTGCTTGAAACACTAAAAACTAACATATAATGAAGACATGTCCGAGGAGTAAGCAAAATAATGAAGAATATGACAAACAGAAAAAAAATTCATATATATTCTTAAGGTGATTCTGACAACTTCTATACATTAGCCTCCAAAATTGAGAAATTCCAAATGAAAAATAGTTGAAGATGACACTGATATGTAAAATAAAAAAAATTTCATAAAAAAACCCTAAACCCTAAACCGTACATAAATGATTGTAAATGTTTATAAGTTGAATTTGATGAATTGGGGTTACATACCTAAGATGATATACAAAGACAATTTGTGATTTATAGTCACTACAAAAAAAAAAAAATTATCTACGAATTATTACATATGGATCCAAATTCGTAGCTAAATTATTACATACAAATACAAATTTATAGATAAATTACCTACAAATCTGTATCTATAGATAAATTCAACATTACATACGAATTAATACGGAAACAAATTCATGGGTAAATTAAATACTATCTACAGATTATTACCTAAATAATAATAATAATAAAAAAATAATAATAATAGTAATAATAGTACTATTGATAATAATAACTGATATCATTAATATTAATAATGACAATATTAGTATTAATATTAATATTGTTAATGTTATTAAGATTATTAATATGCTAAAAAAATTAAGATTATTAATATTGTTATTAATAAAAATAATTTTAATAATACTAATATTAATGGTAATAATTATAATAATAAATATTAATAATATTATTACTAACATTATTAATGTTATTAAGATTATTAATATTGTTATTAATAATATTATTAATAATAATAATTTTAGTAATACTAATATTAATGGTAATAATTATAATAATAAATATTAATAATATTATTAATGTTATTAAGATTATTAATATGCTAAAAAAATTAAGACTATTAATATTGTTATTAATAATAATAATTTTAGTAATACTAATATTAATGGTAATAATTATAATAATAAATATTAATAATATTATTAATGTTATTAAGATTATTAATATGCTAAAAAAATTAAGACTATTAATATTGTTATTAATAATATTATTAATATTAATGGTAATAATTATAATAATAAATATTAATAATATTATTAATGTTATTAAGATTATTATAATTCTAAAAAATTAAGATTATTAATATTGTTATTAATAATATTATTAATAATAATAATTTTAATAATACTAATATTAATGGTAATAATTATAATAATAAATATTAATAATATTATTATAAATATTATTAATATTATTAGTTGTAATTATCTTTTTAGTCTTTATATTAAGAATAAAAATCAATTATTCTTTTATATGGGAGAAAGTTCAATGTCAGTTAAATTTTTTTAAAAGTTTAACTTGATCTCAATTTTTTTAAAATGTTTAATGTAATCTTAATTTTTTTAAAACAATTAAATGTGATAGTTTCAATTTTTTTTAAAATATTCAATGTGTTAACAATACACATAATTCAACGTGTAATGCAATAATAATAATTGAGATAAGGTAAATTTGTCTTGAATATACTTTTGACCCGTAATATAGGAACTAAAAATAATAATTAAGTCATACTTTCATCTATCTTAACCATTAATATATTTTTGTCAATTATAACTTAATACTTTATTAATACTAACAGAAACGTATGTGTTGTTAAGTCATACTTTCATCTATCTTAATCATTAATATATTTTTGTCAATTATAAACTTAATACTTTATTAATACTAACGGAAATATATGTGTTGTTAAGTCATACTTTCATCTATCTTAACCATTAATATATTTTTGTCAATTATAACTTAATACTTTATTAATACTAACGGAAACATATGTGTTGTTATCTCTGTTCAACTTCCACGATGATAGAAATTTAACATACATACATACATAAATAATTTTGGATGATTCGAAATTGAAAAACAAAAAATAACATGTAAAAAAAAATGATGAATTGATTAATCATTTTTTCTTCTCCTCTGGTTTCAGTTTCTCTTCTTCTTCAAGCTTTTTCTTTTCTTCCATTAGTGATTTTGGGATCGGAAAGTGTGATGATGTTCACGTTAAGATTAAGATTCACTTGATGGTAGAAATTAAGAGAAGAGTGAGAAGTTAGTTTGCATATAAAAAATGTCTCTTAATATTAATTTAAAAAATTAAAACAAAAATTTAAGTAATTCATATGAAATAAATAAAAAACTCTAAAATAAAATGAGATATATTATGTAAAAATATAGATTAATTGTTAACGTTATTCTAACCACTCTTGGTTATTATAAATAATCCTGAGATACGCAACTCTGGTAACTGGAAAAATTGATTCCAAAAATACCTTTGAACACAGAGACAGAGAAATGGCAAAAGCTTCAGTGTTGTTTCCTTGCTTGGTAGTTTTATGTCTCGTAATATTTACAACAGGCATGTTCTTCTCTGTTCTTCCTTGTTGTATGCAGTTTATTTACAATTATTATCTATAGTTCTGTGATCTACATTAGTTTGACATAATGCAAAATTTTGTGAAGATGATGAAACACCATTTTTGTTTGATTAAGGATCTAATGATGATGAATAAATTTTGTAGGTTATGTGAATGCAGGATGTTCATTCCCGTGCAAATCCTCACATGCTTGTGAAAGTATGATGCACTGTCAAAGTTGCTCAAAGCTATGCGTCAACTCTTGCTGTCAGTGCGATTGCACTGCAAATCAAAACGGAAATCAAAATGTAACAATTTCATGATTTTGTTCTGAAATTTATTTGTAATAAGAGAATATAGACTTTCCATTCTTCGCCAATTTACATCATATATCTTCGGTTTCAGATTTTTCTTTCTCTTATTTTTTACAATATTTATTAGTAAACTTTAAATTTATTCGATTTTATAAAATTAGTAAATAAAATTTATACATACTTGTATATTATAAAATATTATTATTTTTAATTGATATGAATTTTTTAATTTTATTTTTATAAAATAATATTTATATTATTATGCTATTTAAAAAAAACAAATATATTTCTGATCTAATAATTTCATATTTTCTTTACACAAATATGTTACTTAAAATAATTTATATATATATATATATATTAGTTTTATTGGACTATAAATAAAACTATTGAAGAGATTTATTTAAAATAAATTATTGATATCATCATGTGTATTTGTTTAATAATATAAAACCATATATTTTAAATGTTAGAACTTTGTATAGTTTAATACTTTTTAAATATTAAAGACACGTTAACATAACCTAATATTCAAAATTCTGATCATACAGGAAAACAATATTTTTTATTTTATAAACATCAACAATAAAATAAAATAATAGAATAAAAATTATAATTTGAAAGTGCTATAGCATATTGAAATTTTTAAAAAAATGTTACAATGAAGATAATATAATATAATATGAAAATGGGTCAGTCAAACATAACGTACAACCTTCATATCATGCATATTAAATTTAGACTATTATTTAATGATTTTAAAACAGTATATTTTAAATGTTGTTACTGTATAATTTATTATTAATCAAAAGTATCACTTAGATAATTAATTGTTTTTTAACATTTAATATATAAATAATTTAAATGAGTTATATTTTTTAATAATTTTATTAAATAAAATATTAAATAAAAAATAATTTTAAAAATAAAAAATAATTAGTTATTATATTGATTAATGTATAAATTAATATGACAACAAAAATTATTGGTATCTCGAGTTATTTCTATTATTAATAAAAATTTATAAAGTAATTTTTCAATTGATATCTAAATTAACTATTAAAATTTTATCTTTTAATAATTTAGATTATAAATTAGTCTTTAGAAGACTAATAGAAATTAATTAATATAAAGTAATTTGTAGCTAAACTATTTTATAAAATTTTATTAATTGAAACTACTTAGTTAATTATGATTTTTTAGTTTTTAAAAGAGTATTTAATTTTTTAATCAATATAGTAATCAATTGTTTTTTTTTTACTAAAAGTTTTAATGTTAGATATCACTATGCAACTTGACAACTCAGCTAGGTTGACACCTCAAGTAACAACAATCATCTGTCATCACATGAGAAAAATATTATTAAAAAAAATACAAAAATATAGGGGATTAGACCAAAACTCATATGTTAACAAAAATGATACATAGGTAGACTATACATATTCATAAAGAATTCTAAGAACAGACTAGATGGAAGTCTATTATACCAATAAAATGATTCTCTATGAATGAATCCTAAATTAGTCAACTTGTCAGCACACACATTCCCTTCACGAAAAATATGAGTAACCCAAAATCTGATTGTCCAAGAAATTAAGACAAGTATTTCATTGATTACGAAGCATCCACATAACATAAGTACTAACAGTAAACACAGCACAAACCAAGGCAAAATCACATTCAAGCCAGACATTAGTAAGTCTCATCTTTTGAGCTTCCTCCATAGCATGTATAACTCCATAAAACTTAGCAACCAAAACAATTTGAACTTCAAGAAACGCTGAAAAAGCACCAATAAATTCTCTCATACTCCCAAGAAAAGTATCTCCATAAGTAGCAAGACCAGGATACCCCTAACAGCCCCATCATTGTTAATTTTAACCCAGCCTGATGAAGGAAATTTTCATCTAACAGGAAGAGGACGAAGAACTTTACCACTACGAGTCTTAATACCAAAAAACTTAATCACGTTGAAATCCAACATATCATTTTTCATTGAAGCTTTAGACGAATCTTCCAATAGACAACTTAAATCTTTAATTACCGAAATAGCCTTAGAAATCTCAATCTTATCCTGAAATCTAGCATAATTCCTCATACGCCATATCATCCATATAGAAAAGGTTATCACAGCAAGCTTAATCAAATCAATTTAATCAAAGGATTACCATTACTCTTAATAAAAGAAAGAAGATCGTCCTTATTAGAGAAATGAGAAAGTAAGAAAAATCTGTCAAACTCAACTCCAAATATGCAATGCATTAGAACATTAAAAAAAATAGATGTTGAATAAATTCCTCATGCTTTTCACAAAGCTTACACATAAAACATATATGCAAACCCTTATTCTGAATATGTTGATCTGTAGGAAGTCGTCCATGAAATTTTTTCCAGAGTACTAGAGTTTTGGAAGGTGGAATAGATGAAGACCAAATGAATTTACCCCAAGAAGAAAAAAGTCCTAGCTGATTTAAGAGTGAAACGACCAAACTCATCTAGAATCCAATTAGGAATATCATGTTCCTCTCTAACCATGATATGATTAAAAAAATGAGGCATCTGCTGTAAAAATAAGGAAATATTCCAATCATAACCTGTCCAAAATTGAGAGACTGTATCCGGAATGCTAGCACCATCAGATAACCTGCAATATTTGCTAAAGAAGTAGTAGAACACCATTTATCATTCCAGAAATTAATAAAAGAACATGTACCAACAATTCAAGAAGTATAATCAAGTATGATAGAATAAAATTGCTTAATTCCAAGTCAAAGAGAGGAGGACCTATAAACCATTCTAAACTCGTATTTTGATTTAAGAACTTTGGCTTTCAAGAGTAAAGACCAATGTTTGTTACTATAAGCAAAATTAAGAAAATATGTATTATTATCATGATGAAAACTAATAATATTCAAGCCTTCATCCTCGTGAACAAATTTTGAACAAATTTTTTAAGTAATTCATATGAAATAAAATGAGATATATTATATAAAATAATAAATTAATTATTAACATTATTCTAACCACTCTTAGTTATTATAAATAATCCTGAGATACACAACTGGGTAACTCGAAAAATTGATTCCAAAAATCCCTTTCAACACAGACAGAGAAATGGCAAAAGCTTCAGTGTTGTTTCCTTGCTTGATAGTTTTATGTCTCGTAGTATTTGCAACAGGCATGTTCTTCTCTGTTCCTCCTTGTTGTATGCAGTTTATTTACAATTATTATCTATAGTTCTGTGACAAAATTTTGTGAAGATGATGAAACACCATTTTTGTTTGATTAAGGATCTGACGAGGATGAATAAATTTTGTAGGTTATTGTTCATTCCCGTGCAAATCCTCACATGCTTGTGAAAGTATTATGCACTGTCAAAGTTGTGCAAAGCGATGCGTCGGCTCTTGCTGTCAGTGCGATTGCACTGCAAATCAAAATGGATATCAAAATGGAAATCAAAATGTAACAATTTCATGATTTTGTTGTGAAATTTATTTGTAATAAGAGAATATGAATAATAAGAAAAGATGAAGTTTCCATTCTTCGCCAATATACATCATATATTCATATATCTTCGGTTCCAGATTTTTCTTTCTTTTATGTTTTTTATAATATTTATTAGTAAACTTTAAATTTATTTCATTTTATAAAATCAACTCAATAAATAAGATTTATACATACTTTATATATTATAAAATATTATTATTTTTAATTGATATAAAAAATTTAATTTTAATTTTATTTTTATAAAACAATATTTATATTAATATGGTATTTTAAAAAAAATCAAATATATTTCTGCTCTAAATAACTTTATATTTTCTTTACAAAAATATGTTACTTAAAACAATTTATATATATATATATATAAAAAAAAAAAATTTATTGGACTATATTGATATCATCATGAGTATTAAATTAAGAGTATTGTTTATAAAACCATATATTTTAAATGTTAGAACTTTGTATAGTTTAATACTTTTGAAATATTAAAGACACGTTAACATAAGATAAGATTCAAAATTCTGATCATACAGGAAAACAATATTTTATATTTTATAAACATCAACAATAAAATAAAATAATAAAATAAAAATTATAATCAAATTTTAAAAGTGCTCTAACATATTGAAATTAAAAAAAAAATGTTACAATAAAGATAATATAATATAATATAAAAATTGGTCAGTCAAACATAACGGACAACCTTCATTAAATTTAGTGATATCATGCATATTAAATTTAGACTATTATTTAATGGTTTTAAAACAGTATATTTTAAATGTTGTAAATATAGAATTTATTATTAATCAAGATATATATATATATGGACACGGAGATACATATAATCTCTACACGAATCTATATATTATATAATTTTAAATTATATAAATTAAAAAAAATATTGATGTGCAAAAATATGTTTCAGATTCTTTTGGGAACAGGAAGATATTTTTCATGACTGATTCAAAAGAATTTGTTCCTTATTTTTATAATCATAATAAAAATTTATACAATAAATTTGAGTTTTTAGAAAATTATCGTATTTATACCTTTTAAAATTGTGTTAGAACTGTGTTAGAATTTTCAAAAATCCAACAAATATTTTTTGAATTGAACACTTCATCGATAAGTTTCCTACGAGTGTCGACACTAATACGTGTGTTCGATATGGATACGCCATTTAAAAAAAGTGTCTGGACTTCATAGATCAAAAGTATCACTTAGATGAACTTTCTTTAACTTCTCTAATTAATTATTTTTTAACATTTAATATATAAATAATTTGAATTTGTTATATTTTCCAGTAATTTTATTACAAGAAAATTATTAAATAACAATCAAATTTAGAAATAAAAAATAATTAATGAATCTAAAGACAACAATTATTGGTATCTCGACTTATTTATATTATTAATAAAAATTTATAAAATATTTTTTAAATTGGTATCTAAACTAACTATCAAGATTTTAACTTTTAATATTTTAGATTATAAATTAGTCTTTAGAAGACTAATAGAGATTAACTAATATAAAGTAATTAGTAGCTAAACTACATTATAATTTTTTATTAATTCAAACTACTTTAGTTAACCATGATTTTTTTAGTTTTTAAAACGGTATCTAAATTTAATGAATATAGTAACAACCAATTATTTTGGTCTCTAAACGATTAATTTCTATTTAATAATTTTATTGTAGTGTTGGTAATTTAAAGATATAATTGTAATATCAAATGTGATTTATTGCAAACAATGTTGATGAAAAAAATCATTAGATAGTAACCAAATTTAGAGACAAAAAATAATTAATCAATGGACTGAGTTATATACTATTTTAGATACTAAAGAACTATCTAAAGTGATTTTTATTATTAATACAAATTTATAAATTTGTTTTTAAATTAGTATTTAAATTAACTATCAAATTTTAGCTACTAATACTTTAGATTCTACACGGTCTTTAAAATATTGGTACTAACAAAGAATATGAATACAAAATTTCTACAAGGAAGCTAATATTAATTTTTGACCTTTCTAATTATTTCCCTTTTTTTTTACATATGTCTAGTCTTTATTTTGTCTTTTCTTATTCTAGTCTTTATTATCTCTATATTTTTCATTATGTTTCTTTATTGATTCTTTATTTTACATTATGTATCTTTAACTATACCTAGAATAAGTGTACTGTTTGTATTCAGACTTTTTGCTTTGATTTAGGTAAAAAAAAAAATAGAATAAATATTTCTTCTCATATCTTTTGTCTTCTTTTTTTTTTCTCTTTTGTTCAACTTTCTTCTGTTTTATTCTATTATAGATAGCTAATTATATATCAATTTAAAAAATATTTATTAACAATAGAAATTACTTTACCTACCAATAAATTTAATATGCAATTTATTCAATAATTAAGAGTATTTTTTAGCTCTAAAATTAGTTTTTATTCAATAATTTTTGTAGTATTAATTATTATTATTATAAATAATGGTAAGAGACAGACACTTCTACAAGTGAAAGAAATTGATTGTAAAATCAGCTTTCAAGGCCACAGAAAATGGCAAAAGCTTCATTGTTGTTTCCTTGTTTGATAGTTTTATTTCTCGTAGCACTTGAAACAGGTAATTTCTCCTTTGTGTGAGTATATGGTCTGATAAAACACCATTTTTTTTTTATTAAGATTCTGAGAAAGGTAAAGAAAAATTGCAGGTTTTGTGAATGCATGTGATTACAAGTGTGGATCCCCGTCTGATTGCAAAAGTTTACAATGCTTTCGCCCTGGTTGCAAAAAATATTGCCTCAATGGATGTTGCCTTTGCGATTGCCATAAACTCACTCGAGATCAAAATCAAAATGGAAATGTTTGATAAACAATTAATGATAATCAAATAAACTTTAGCTTTTCATGCTTCAAATAAACATGTAATCATTTCATTTTCAATTTATTCCATACAAGATAAGAAATAACATCCTACATTTCTTTGTCTATATAATTCTATAAACACGGACACGACATAAACATAAATATAAAAAATAGATCACAGATCTATATATTATAAAATTATAAATTATATAAATTGATAATAAAGATCCTACATTTCTTCATCCATAACATTCCATTAACACTTACGGAGTTTAATTCAAAATCATTGGAGCCAGAAATTTGAAATAATTTTGGAAGATTCATTTCAAATAAAATTTTGTAGAATCAAAACATAATATATAAATTTAGGAAAAATAATTGAGGAAGCTTTTGGCTACTTAAAATATCCGCAACTTATCGTCATTTTCGGATTTTGTTTACTTTTATGCGTTCTATAATTCTGAAACCCCACCCGTGTATATATTATGCAATTTTTTTTTTAAAATAAAATAAAATATATATATATATATATATAAACACTGCGTAATACTAAAATAAATATATAAGATATTTTCTTCAAATAATTTGATATTGTTTACACGAATAACAATTAGATGTTATTTACAATTTTTTTAATATTAGTCTGATGTTTTTTTAATAAAGATGATGTAACCTATTTGAAGTCAATTATATGATCTAGGGTTTAGAATTTATGATATATTAATTACTAATATAGATATTTAATAAAACTATGTACAGTTTTAATAAAATAAATAAATGAATATTTATGAGTGAGTTTATTCATTATTAAGAAATATATTTAATAAAATTATCTAAAATCTTAATTAAGAACAGAAGAATATCTGCTATAGTATGAGTTGAGAAAGACACCAACTTTAAAAACTAGACAAGTAAGACTTGTAAAATATAACTCTCAATATGAAAAAGGAAAATTTAAGTTTAAGTTTATGTTTTGAAATTATTTAAATTTTGAACCACGACAAATGCATATATTAATTTCATTTGCTATAAATATAATTATTTCGAAATAAATTCATATTAAATATCAAATAGCATGTGTTTCAATAGCATATGTGTTTCAATATACAATTTTAATAGTTATGAGTTTCAACATACAATTTTAATTAAATTATAGTAAAGAATATATTAAACAAATTCAAATTTATAACACAATAAACATAATTATATATTAAAGCAATTACGTCATTTGTTTCATTCTCAACTTGTAAATCACTAATTTCGATTTTTTACTAATATAAAACTAAAAAAGATATAAAACTAAAAAAGATGAATATAATAATAAAAAGAAAAAGAATAAAATTAGAAACTCTAATAACAAACCTAAGAAAATAAAAAACAGAGTAAAAGAAATAAAAAATAGGAGTATTAGTTGTTAAACAATCATAATTTATACAACCTGTATTAATTAATAAGAACCAAATAAATAAATAATGACATTGGTTCAATAAGTAATACCTTTAAATTGGCTAAAATGAAAAAAATATTTTTTTTTGTGGGTTACATTCATTGATGTTTATTTTTTTTCTTTTTTTTCCTTTTTATATAATTAATATATAATTTAGTCAATATAATAATTAATTATTTTTTATTTTTAAAAGTAACTTTTTTTTAATAATTTTCTTAGTATGTATAATAGAAATAGTTCAAAACGGATTTCTAATATTTTTTCAACTATTAATGGTGAAAAAGAAAACGTAAATGAAGTTAGCTATATTCAAATGGTTGTGCCTAGAGAGAAGATATTCTTGTCTCTTTATATTTTAATTTATTCTATTTGATTTTAAGATTTTTTCATTAACTTCAATGATAATGGACCAATGCATTTTTTATAGGATAAAAAAATGTGACCCATCATTTCATATATTATGTAATATTTTTCTTTTTAAGGAATATATATATCTTTATACTTTCACCCAAAATTAATTTTCCTTTCTAATTCAAATTTGAATCTTTTAGAAAAGTTAAGAAAACTATTAGAGTGGATTTTTGTAAGTTTTTTTCTTATTTTGCATAATAAATAAATTTGTTATATAGATTAGGATGTTAAAATATTCTATATTATCTCATCATTAATATAAATATTATAATATATTTTTTGTTAAAGATATGTTTGTTACTTAAGAAAAGACTGATAAATAATCATTTCAATAGTTATTTTACTAGTCTAAAATTTGGATTAGTAAAAAAACTAAGCATTTAAAGATGATGAAAACATATTTAATCATTCTTTTATTTAAAAGCTTAAATGAATGTCCCTTAAAACGGTTGTGTAGAATGCACAACATTTAGCAACGTGAAGAGTTAGGTAGCTAACTACCATTCAAAGTTTACAGAAATCACATATCTCTATTAGTATACCAAGTTCCTCATTATTTCTGAATGCTTCACTCTAATGGGGGTTTCATGGGAAGAAAGTGTGACTTATTCCATCAACGCAATCTACCTTCTCTTCTCAGCGTATCTTGTCTTTGTCATGCAAATTGGGTTTGCCATGATATGTGCAGGTTCAGTGCGTGCCAAAAATGCAATGAACATAATGCTCACCAACGTGGTTGATGCAGTGGTTGGTAGCATCTCCTTCTACCTCTTCGATTTTGCATTTGCATATGGCACTTCCAACCCTTTCATTGGCTCCAATTTGTTTGCTCTAGCCCACATCCCAAATGGCACTTACGACTATGCTTTCTTCCTTTACCAATGGGCTTTTGCTATAGCTGTAACAGGCATCACAAGTGGATCCATAGCTGAGAGAACTCAATTCAGTGCCTATCTTGTTTTCTCATTTTTCCTTAGTGGCTTCGTCTACCCGGTTGTTGTCCATTGGGTCTGGTCATCAAGTGGTTGGCTCAGTCCAAGTTCAACTCCCTTGATGTTGGGCTCAGGAGCAATTGACTTTGCTGGGAGTGGAGTGGTGCATTTGGTTGGTGCAGTTGCTGGGCTTTGGGGCTCCATCATAGAAGGCCCACGGGCCGGCCGGTTTGATGCTTTAGGCAGGCCCGTGCCTCTAAGAGGCCATAGTGCAACACTTGTTGTTCTTGGGACGTTTTTGCTGTGGTTTGGTTGGTTTGGATTTAATCCAGGATCCTTTGACAAGATCCTTGTGGCCTATCCCGGTACGTCGGATCAAGGTAACTGGACGTCGGTCGGACGGACGGCCGTAACGACCATATTAGCTGGTTCGACGGCCGGGATAGTCACGTTGTTTGGCCGACGGTTGTTAGTCGGCCACTGGGATGCAATGGATGTGTGCAATGGCTTGCTTGGTGGGTTTGTTTCCATTACCTCCGGATGCTCAGTTGTTGAGCCATGGGCTGCCATTATTTGCGGGTTTGTGTCGGCTTGGGTTCTAATTGGGCTGAACATTGTGGCCCTAAAATTGAACTATGATGATCCATTAGAGGCAGCCCAATTGCATGGGGGGTGTGGTACTTGGGGTTTGTTGTTTACTGGGTTGTTTGCCAAGGAGGAGTTTGTGATCCAAGTGTATAATTCTGGTGAGATTGGGGTTTCAAGGCCCTATGGTCTCCTACTTGGGGGTGGATGGGGATTGATTGGAGCCCAAGTGATTGAGATTTTGACAATCTTTGGATGGGTAAGTGTAACAATGGGCCCCATATTTTATGCCTTGCACAAGCTTGAGTTATTGAGAATTCCTGTTAATGAGGAAGTTACTGGCCTTGATATTTCTTGTCATGGAGGCTTTGCTTATGCTCAAGAGAATTATTATCTCAGACTTTACGGAGATTATATGCCTATTCAACATGGCCTATCTTAGTTTCATTTTATGTGACATGTTTCTTAGTTTTTTCTTGGTTATTTTGTGGATTAGCATTGTTTAATGATTGGCATATTTTATATCATTAAATAATATTCATTATAAAAATTAATATTATATTATTTTAAGTATCATAGTTGTTCAGATCCCATTATATTATTAAGATCCCATTATATTATTAAGGATTGATTGTCTGTTTTGGAGTTGAAAATTCTATCATGATTTTATAAGTGTCTCAAAGAGTTAAAAGAAAAAGGTGATGTAGCATACCACAGCCGATTGAGCATTACTTTTCCATTTCCTTACATAACAAGGATTCATTTGAGTCAATCATCATACCCAGATATTGTTGGCTTTGGTTGAGGTTCAAGAAGAATGATGATTTGTCATTTTTCCTTTTCCTTAGATAACAAGGATTTATTTGAGTCAATCATTATACCAAAATATTGTTGCCTCTGTTACCGTTTAACCTTAAAAGACACATAAAAAATTGAATGAAGAAATATATATTTAAATAATATTTAACCTTAACTCCTAAACAATTTAAAAGAAACATATATGTATTAAACTCTATCAGTAGGATAAATTCTATTTTTGGGAACAAACAACAGAGTTATTTTCTGAAATTTTAGCAAGATTAACATTTTGTAACTTACGGAAACAAATTAAATTTTGTGCCTGTAATTTGAGTGGCACTACATTTATTTGGTTCACTCATTTTGAATGAGACTTTTTCACAAGGGAACACAGGAAAAACAAAAAGGGCATTAATCTAATGAGGGACAAGTTCACTTGGGTTAGAGTTATGCTTCAACATGCATCAAAATATCATAAATACAAGGAATCTTGTCAAATGAGTGGATCCCACACATTGGATAGACATGATTCTGTCACTTTCACGTCCTTTTCAACTGTCATTAGTTGCATCCTTAAGATAATGAATATCATTGAATTTGGATCAAAAAAATTGTATCATTGACTAATTAGGTCTAACCGTGTTAAGTACAATTTATGGTTGAATAAAATTTTGGTTCACCTAAAACTAAGAACACTATAATAATATAATGAGTGAATAACTAAATCATTAAGGTAAGGGAACTTGGGTTAGAAATAAATCACCAACTTGAAGTAGGTTGGAAAAAAGCCAATTAAATATGGACAACTAAATTACGGTCTAAAATGCATGTACAAGTTAAGTGAAACATACACTGTTCTCCAAAATCCTTTAGGCAACTCACATCTCAGAAACTCATCTCAGAAATGGATCATAGAACACAGATCTTGGATCTGGAACAATTAAAGGCAACTTCTCTATGTAAAGAAACAGCCTCTTGCAATTCTCTCTGGAAATTGTCCCAATATCAACAATATCATTCATGTCTGTGTAAATCCAAAGGTCCCCAGAGTTTATTCTCTTCAGGCTATCCCGGCAAAAGGGACAAGATTGAGACCTCTGACACCTGAATAAACAAGCACAATTGTCATAATAAGTCATATATAGAGAACAACAAACTAGTAATTACATTATGATATTTTGATGTCATCTAGGTCAAATACACAATCAACTAACTAGTATAAGAAGTAAACTAATTTTGGTTGGTGGGGTGAGGTGGGTGAACTTTCAAAAATTAAGTGCAAAAAAGAGGGTGACCATTGATGAAATCAAGGATTTGGCTTTTTATGAAGTAAAAGAAATCTGATAACAAGCTATGAACTTGTGAGAATCATTATCAACATTTTAGTCAACAATTATTCTGTCCTCAAAAAAGTCGGTGAAGAATTAATGATCCCCACCTAAAAAGGACTCATTGATCCAACCATATTTTGACATACAAGATGTTCTCATTGATGTAATTTTGAGTAGGTCCAAAAGAAGAGGAAGGTTGATTGTAAATTATAGATCACAGAGGAGACTGACATGTTTCATTCATATGTTGAATAACACTATGGTAGATAAAAAAAACTTGGTTTTACCTCAAAAATATGATCAGCAGCAAAATATAAAATATAACTGGAAAGAATATAATATTTGTGAGATCATGAAGTTATGTAATAGTATCACAATCAAAGAAATTTACCAATCTCTGTAGCACTTCAAACACATATAGTGGCAGCAATCAGGCAACACAACTTTAGCTTTCACCTCCAAGCAAACTCCACATTCCTCTTCTCTTTCAATGTCAACATCAGATTGTTCTCTCTCCATGAAGCCACTCTTTCCTTTGTACCTAAGAGCGACTTCTTTCTGTTTCCTTTCCTCCAAATCCGTGATTCCTTTCTCAAGTTGCAACAGAGCAGGAAATATAACAGCTGTTTATCATCAAAAGAGAAAAACAGAAAAAACATCAAGAACACAAATAAACATGGAGCCAGTTGCTCTTAGAGAGAGCAACAAGCACAAAGCTAGACATGTAGCCAAGTATGCATTATCTTTACAGCACATGACTTACAGTAAAATTGTCTAATGCTTGCTTTCCTTTCATATACTGTCATAGTATTCTTCCCATTTCCATAACTCTGCATATATGTTGAAGGAAAATTAAGTCTACAAACAGGTTATGAACTTATGACAATTTTAGAACAAGAAATGAAAAATTAGGAAGGAAACAAAACAAGAAAATAAAATTTACAAAGAAACTAGATGCTCTACTAAAGCATTTGCGTATATAGAACATGTTTAGTGTTAAAACATGGAAAATATTGTAAATTACTTCTAATGATCAGAGTAACTCAGATTATACTTCAGGATTAGTTTTCTATCCTATAATATCTTCTAGGATTAGCTTTAATATTTCTTCTGAGTAGTTACCATGATTTGTTTTCTTTCTTGAGAAGAATTTGGAGTCTATTAATTAGTATAAACAAGGGTTAGTGACTCAGTCTTTTGCACAAGATCATTGCAACACATCATATTCTTAACCAACAAGTCGTTGTGGATGGAAAAGATACTTCACTGAAAGTAATTAGTCAAGTTTTTCAACAAAAGTTAGATATCCACAAAGCCTCCACCAATAACATGCTAACTAAAAATATAAAAGCATTCTCATAATTCAAAGTTATTATCTTTTTTCTGTTCTCTCAAAAACCTTGTAACTTCAACATTTAGGACATACATACCACATAAATTAGAACTCTCAGCAAACCCAGAGCACCAGCCAAGCGGTAATCAGTCCACTGAAGAAGAAATAGAAAAAGAGGGGCTGCTGAACTGTAAGATATCCTCATCTGAAAGCATCCTCCGTCTCTGTCCCTTGGATAGTCCAATGCCCTAAGAAAGAGAGAAGAGCAAAGAGGGGAAAAAGAAAAAGCACATTAAGCACAGACTCACAGGAGAAGGGCTATAGTCTGCTAAAAGAATCTCTTTGACTGATCCAAGTATAAACATATCAATGATGTGTTGGATATTGAAAAGTGCTATCTAGTTCAATTTTCCAACAAGCAAATTGAGTTTCATACAAATTCAGAGGAGCAGATCATCAACCTTTTCTATAAAAAAAAAATCCCAGCTTCAAGGTCCCACTTTACTACCTCAAGAAAAACACAGTAGCATTCAGCTTCAAATGACAAAAAGGCACTATATTACATGGATAATGGATTACAGACAAAGGCACACTGCAAAAATGGTAGATAAAACAATCAATTCTTAAAAATAAAAACAAAAAAGTGCTAAACTTCAGTGATTAGCATGACAGAAACTCAATTGTGCACAGAAAAAAAAAATCAATTTTTAATCTGGGAATGGGGTATGCATGTAATCTTTTGAAGCTGAATTTCTCATTCAAGCAATCAATTTCCCCCAAAAGAAAGAGAGAGAGAAGAGAAGAAGAGAGGACATACAGGGTATTAGCATACTGAATATCAGCTTCCAGAGCTTTAAGAGAGTCCTTGAAGGAGCACTTTCCCATTGATATTTTCCAGAAAACTATTCTGCATGCAACCAAGGACAATCCCACAAAGGCAATGGTATTGTATTACACTATACCAAGATATATGATATGATCTGCTTATAACACTCTCATAATGACACTGTTACCCTTTTTAACTGATAAAGGTTAATTCGGTTGGTAAAATATAAGTACCTTTTTCATTTGAAGGTCTGTTTTAATTTTAGGTGATACTCCAAAATCTAACTTAATTATTCTTTAAAAAAAATCCTTTTTTCATGTTAATTACTTATTTTAGTTTATGATACTTATTTTCATTCCAAAAGAAATTGAGAACTTTGCTAATGAATACATTTTAAAAAAATGGAATATATGCAATAGCTGAGGACTAATTCACTTAAAAAAAATCAATTTAACTACTTTTTCCTAGTTAAGGAAATTTTACCCACATGAGAGAATTTTCTCACTGAGAATAGCTATGTTATTTAATGTTAACAACTCAAGTAGTTACCCTTTTTCGAAAGAAGTAAAACACTTTTTGTCTGTTCCCACTACTCTTGTTTTAACTGCATTTATTTTTGAAAAGGCTTAACACCTTAAACCCTAATTAGTTCTTCTAATGACCCAACTTGCATAAATATTTATCTTACAAAATAATACCCTTCAATTCTATGTACTCTTTAGCCAATGGTATTGAGAACTGTTGGAGACAGCAACTGCATTTTTCAATGAATCAGATGACGATTTTGCCCCTACATATCTCTTTTAAAGAAAAAGAAAAGCCCTCTCGATGAGCTTTAATATAAAGATTTGATATTTGATAATGTGATTGTCTAAGGTGGACCCACATTGAATGAATCTTCTTTGGATAAGATTGTATAAAAGTTATAAGTACAAACGAAAGATATCAGCACAGATTTCTATGCCAGTTTTTTTTTTCAGAATTTACGTACGAAAACCTTGCATTTATTTAAAAGGATAAGGTTGCGTGGTTTTTTTAATATATATACTAGAAACTTCCCTCTCTTGATAATATATATTAATAAGTTTTTTTGTTCCTCAGTGAAATTATTCTAAGAGGTTTTCTTAACTTCCTATATTTTTTATCTTTATATTAAAATGAAATTATAACTCTTTTCTCTTTTTTTTTAAATGAAGTTATAGTATTTTTAAGAATATATCAATAATAAAAAGTTTACTGTACTATAATGTATCAGTGAAAACATACCTACAGTAGTAATTTTATATCCACATTTTTAAAGTAATAAAAAATAATTCAAAATAAAAAGTAAATTATACAATTCACACACACAAAATAATTATCAGTATATATATAATAAAAATTCTTATTTGATGTATGTTTTATATTCTTGTTTTATTTTTAATTATATTTTATAATTAGAAAATTATATTATGAGTTATTGATTTATTTTAACAATCAAATATATTATAAATCACTTATAGTATAATTGACTATTTGTCAATCATAGTAATTCTAAGTTGAAAGGGAAACAAGATGTTATGTAATATGAAAGTTTAGAATATAGAGTTTTGTAATTTGTGTAATTAGATGGTATATGTGTGATATAAATTATGAATAAATATGAAAATATGGTTGAGACATAATACTTTTAATAAATAAAATATTATATTGAAATTGTTAGCACGTATATTGATTATAATTTTTTCTAGATATAGTTATATTAATTCATTCATATATTAAAATCATATAGATAAAGACTATTAGGTAGTGGGAGTCGAAGAAAGTTTATATGATTAAGTATGCGATTTGAAACTTAGGGTTTAAGATTTATGATTTAGGGTTTAGGTGTATCTGGTCTGATAGGTTATTTGGATTAACTTTGTATATATGGTGACTTGATTTATATGTATACATGTAGTTGTGTAGAGAGATCTCATAGTGGGACTACTATTATAGATGCAGATCTATAAGTCTAAATCAATGCACGAATCTTCAAACAATAGAGTCAAGTATCTATGTATGTATGTTCATGTGGATTATTGGGATGAGTGACGTTGAATAAGTTACTTGAAAATATTGTTTAGCCTATTCTATTGTAATAAATGAAGTTTTAGATTAATATGTTTGTGACTAAAAGTTTTAAAAATTTGTAATTTATCATACTCTTGTTTGTATTTGTTTTTAAAATCTGTAATGAAATTGCATTATATTATATGATAACAGAAGAGGATGTTGCATGTAGTAAAACTCAAATGAAATTTATTTTTTTATGTTTTATTTTAATATATATTTTAAAATTCATATAAAATGAATATCTTTTTGTATTATTATTTGATAATAATATGAAAGATATTTACCCATATATATATATATATACTTTTTTTTTCTTACATTGATATGATATATCCTTCCAATTGATATAATTAGGATTGTCATTATTACTTTTTTTATTTTCTTACAATATACAAAAACATGAAATACTAGTTTATTATAAAATTATTTATTATTTTAATATATACGAAATTAAGATTTATAGCAAGTAAATGGTGTTGACAATATAAATTATATTATAATTATTTTTTTTAATAAATAATATTTTTTTAACATAAAAAAATATATTTAAGATTTATGATAAGCATTATATAGTGCTTAAATTATATATACTAAATATAAGGTTAGATCTATTACATATTTATACCAAGTGTAAGTTGTAAATCTGAGTATTTAGATTAAATCTTAACCGTTAATTTTATTAAATGATAGTTTAAATCATTTATTTAAAAATTAAATAAATAAGTGAGTTATGTGCATTTTATACCTAAAATCCCTCTCAATCCAATTACTTTTCAAGTAAACTTATATGAATTATTGGATTTTGTAAAATTAACAGTTAAAGTTTTGTTTTTATACTTTTCTTATCAGTGGTAAGATTTTGGACTTTCAATTAGTATAAAGGAATTTTAACCCTATATTATATAAAATCGTAAGGAAATTGTCATGTATAAAAGATTAAAATATCAGTTATTATAAGTTATAATACACTCTTTTTTTTTCTTACTAGTACTTTTATTCAGAAATCTTAATCAAGATAAAACAATTTTTACCAATTATAATAATGGTAATCAATTAAGATTAAAATATTTTATTGGAAAATTCATTAAGAGAAATAAATTAAATTACTCGCATATTCTTATTATCATAAACCTTAATATGAAAACATCTACCTTCATAAATAAAATTTACAAATATTAATAAAATAAAAATACATTTTTCTAGAGTCCTGATATAAAAGGGATTTATTTTAAACATGTATCAATCGTAATCGAACGAGTCACATTACTCGACATCGGTGATCAACTGATCGACCGGATGAGTTGGTTAGTTTAAATAGTAAATAAAGAGACATGCGAAAAATTAAATAACATCTTATAAATCCGGTAATCCGGTGATAAATCAGTTAATCTGCATAATATTTTCATTCTTCTTCAGCTGCAACGTTCAAGAGAGTAATTCCATCATTTGAACGTGTGTAAGAGGGTGTTTAGAAAATTTGTTGTATTTGACATTTCTCAATACAAATATAATTTTTTGTTTGAGTTACGTATTCCATTTTTGCAACTTGTTGAAATTTTTTTTGGGTTGATATGAATTTAAACATGAATTTTTGTTACATTTTTTCACCTTGCAATGATATAATTTTCAATAGTATACAACAAGAGTGGATAAACATGAAGCAAAATTGAGTAAGGACAAAGAATGCATGCATTTAGAAGTGATTAGATCAAAGTAAATTTGGAAGAACTTAATCAAAATTAAATACTCCCTAAAATCATTATTCATATTAATTACCGTAAAAAAATTATTAACATTATGAAATAAATAAGAAAATAATAACTGTCTATCATACTTAGAAAGATATTATTGAAAATAAAATAAAATATATATATATATATATATATATATATATATATATATAAAAAGGTGGAGGAAGAAGGTAAAAAGGTGCAGTAGAATTATTCAAATAAAATCTTGTTAATTAGTTTGCTTAAAAAATAGTTAATTTTATCTATATTTATGTTTAAAAAGTAGTTTCTATCATGTTCCTGTATTAGGTTGCGGCGCCCCCAAGCTTCGAAAATTGGGCCGACCATGGTATAATCTGAAAAGACAATACTACCCAACAAACAACTACCGCAAATTCACCAAACTAACCATTAGTTTATTAATTAATAATTTAGATTCGAAAATTTTAAATTTAAGCCGGGTTAATCTGAATGAATTATTTTGGTTTTTTTTATGTTAAAAAAAAATTGAAATTATTTAAAATAATAATATGTCAAACCAATAGTTCCATGACAGAATGTACTATATCACCGTTTGTTGCTGGCCATTTCACAATCCACAATTTAATTTTCTTGTAATTTCTAACTGTTTGTGTGCCCTTAAAATATCTTGTTGATTGATTGTTATAAAATTGGTGAGACGTGGTTTAAGTTTTACCTTTAAAAATATTATATCTTGTGGAAGGTTTTACTATAGAGAAAAGAAAGGAGATAAATCATCAAATTAATCAATCAATGTGATTGAAAACTTATATTAGTTCTTCATATCAACTTACTTTGTATTAGTTCTTTACTTAATCATACTAGTTAAGTGTCTTCTTTCACATATATGGCTCTTTTCTTGATCTAAGTCATTTAACTCTTCCATTGGGCAAGATGAAATATAAAGCAAATAATATTCCTTCACAAATACAAAGTTTGTTAGTTGAAAGAAGTTATATATAATAAAAGGGAGTTAGTTTCTTAAACACATTTTTTTGTCTGACAAAACACATTTTTATCTTGTGAAAAGAATTTACATTTTAGGGTGATGAGCCTAGACTCAATTATATAATAAGTAGGTTGGTTTTTGAACAATACGTTTGGATATCACGTTACTTTGGCATAAGTCAAGAGATCCCAAATTAATTAGTGTTAATGGTTCAATTAGAATAAAATCATGGCTATAATCAGAAAGGTAAGGGTGGATTTTGTCAATATATGCCAGAGAAGGCACGGGCAAGAAGAATCATCTCTTATATATCAGTTGAGGGTATATTTACTCTTAACTACCTTGAGTATTCTGGACTTAAGATCACCTAGTCCTGTTGTCTGGAACATTTTGGCGTACACCGTGGGGTAGGTAAAATTACTCTTGCACCATTAAATTTAGGCTACAAATCAGAATGAGGGCAGCACGACGATCGACATAACCCGAATGTTGATGGAGATGATAAAGACAATGAGAAGGCAAAATGACGAGCGTGCGGAGGAGTTTAGGAGGGCACAAGAGCAAGCAAGGTTGAGGATGAGGAATCGCTAAGGTGCAAGAACAGTTGCAGGGGCAGAACAAGGAGCTTCAAAGGTAGATGGATGGTTAGAATGCAAATGGATGTTTGACGAGGAAGTGGATCCGGATTTTCAACCTTTTTCAGAGGAAATCTTGAAATAGCCGATCCCTCTGAATTATGTTTTTCCCAAGATCGGTTCATTCACTGGGAAACATAAAAAATTTTAGGGCACAAATGTTGATTTATGGAGGATCAGATGCAATGCGATGAAAGATGTTGGTTGGATAGTTGGTGGGAACAATGCTGGACTGGTTTAGCAATTTACCAGGAGGATCGGTCATGTCGCTGAATGTGTTTATTAGGTTGTTTGTTGCTCACTTTGCGACAAACAAAGCCAAACCTCTGGAAACAACAGGTCTTTTTGAAGTGAAGTAATTTAACGGGGAGTCGGTAAAACAATACCTACGTCATTTTAATGAGGTAGTGGTACAAATCCCTCAACCAAGTGAGGGAATGTGTGTTGAGGCATTCATTAGGGGTTTGAGGTTGGGAACGTTCGGTGAATTGTTGGTGTGAAGAAGGCCGAAAGACATGGCGGCTATTAACCTTAGGGCCACGTCTCATATTAAGGCAAAAAAGTTTACTTTGAAGAAGAAAGAGGAGGAAAGGAGGAACGAGGAAGGAGAGCGACCAAGGGGAGAAAAGATGGTTATAGGAATTCAACCAATTCATAAGAGGGGAGGCCCGTTATAAAAACAAGAAGGGATGATCGTGCAATGGGAGGTCCTTATGGAGGAGGAAAAATAGTAGAAGTATGTACCAATGTAGACTTTTAGATCATTGGGCCGGTACTCAAGCTTTAAAAGGATCGAAGTTTCAAAGATAATCCCTAGGTCATCAAGCTTTTTGCAGTCACTTAGTTCATTACTGTCAAGGTCTTCAGGAGATCGGGAAGGCTGACACTGAAGATGGGACGACCAATAAAGAGGAAATCCTTCTAGGAGATCAGGGCTACATTCGAATTTTTGGACTTTTACGAACTTACCCTTAAAAGATTTATATAAGGATTGAAACAGAGTTAACAATGCTCGACCCTTAACCCCTCTAACAGAGGCCCAGGAGGTATGCTTTGACTTTTTGTATTCAAAAAAATAAAAGAACATGTTGGAACTTAGAACAAAGCCGAGTTGGCCGCACAAAATATGGAAGACTCTTACAAAGACCCAGCTGTTAGGGTGTAGTTGGGCAGGGGCTGCAATCATGGTGTTAAAAATTTCTTTTTTGAAAGAGTTCAGCGACAGTCAAACACCGAGTTTGGTAAACAATGTTTCGTAGAAAAAACAGAAAGGGGGTTCAATTACACAATCCTTACAAATGGGTTCCTCAGGCTTACATGGTATGATAATGACATCTTTTTTCTGAGCTAGAGTGACTTAAAGATTGAGCATGACGAAGTTTTCAGATTCATTTCACAAAAGTAAAAACAAAAATTTCACGAAAAATGTCAAGTTTTGCTCAAGGATACATAGAGTAATAATCCAAGAATAGAAGTTTACACACAATGCATACAAATGAAGCAGCGATAACAATAGGCAAGGATATAAGACAAGTAGTAGATAAGTCTGAAGGCGTACCAGGGAGCGGGATTGGTAGAAAGAAGAGTTAAGAGGTGAGTGCAAAGGAAATGAACGCATAGTGCGAAGAAAGTTGGAAAGTGTGGAGCAAGGGAGCGAAAGTGCAAAGTAAGGGAGAAAAGTGAAAAAACAAGAGTGTGAAAGAGTGAAAGAGGGAATGGAAGGCAAAGCGGGAACATTAAGCGACGCGGGTAGGACAACCGCCACTTTGATTACCAATAAGAGCACAACACATAAACATCGGGAAAGGAAAAAGACATTGATGTGACACATAATAGAGAAACGATAAATGAAAGCACAATTACCTGTAAAGCGTACGAGATCAGGCAACGAATGTGGAAAGGGTAAGTTGCATGTTCTCGCCATAGCCTCAATGGCCTATGCCTGGGGGGCATGTAGGGTGATGGGTCTAGACCCGATTATATAATAAGTAGGTCAGTTTTCGAACTATATGCCCAGATATGTATGACGTTAGTTTGGCATAAGTCAAGGGATCCCAAATTAATTAGCTTAATGGCTCAATTAAGACAAAATCATGGCCATAATCAGAAAGGTTAAGGTAGATTTTATCAATATATACTAGAGAAGGCATCGACAAGAAGGATCATCTCTTACATATCAGTTGAGGGTATACTTACTCTTGACTATCTTGAGTGTTATAGACTTAAAATCGCATAATCCTTTTGTTTGGAACACTTTTGTTTCAAGTACTTGAAACAATCAACTCCAATAGGACCAAGAAAAACAAAAGGAATCAGACTATGTAGTGTAGGAGACATGTTATCTATGCCAACCAATAATCATTAACATCGACTTAAAAAAAAGTAACAGGCTCAAACAAACATTCTTCTCTATTAAGAAATAGATTTTAAACTTAACTAAACCTTACACAACTGCACTCACTTTTATATATATATATTATGAAATGTTCTTATCTTTAGTCGATATGAGATCTTCAACACATCATTTCACGCTGGATAATATGATACTAAATGACTCTGATACCATATTAATAAGTGAATTTTAAGTTTAACTAAATTTTATAAAATTGGCTTATAAAGTTTGTTTTCACCTATTTATATATTATAATAAAAAAAAATTCTTCTGTAATTCATATAATATCTCCAACATTCTTTATAAGAATATCACGTATATAAACCATAAATGTAACTTACACTACAAGAAAATCATGAAATAGAAACCAATTTTTAGAGACTAAAATAATTAGTTGCAATAGTAACTAAATTAGAGACCATTTTAGAAACTAACAAAAATTTTGGTTTCTATTATTGTTAAGTAGTTTATAAATTGATATATAATTAGCAACCAAGATTTTTGCTACCAAATTTAAAAACTAAATAATTTGTAGTTAAAACCTTGGTTGCTAATTAGATATCAATTTAGAAACTATTTAACTAAAAATTAATTTAAAAATCATTTTTTTATTGTTTCTAAAATGATCTCTAATTTAATTACTATTGTAACTATTTAGTTTTTTTTTTACTACAAATTCTAACTTATAAAGGAATGCTCAATTTCTCATATCGACAAAGGAACAATAAAGGTGATAGAAGATCATGTGCCTTCAACTTTTACCACATTGAGTTCATCTATTGTACCTCCATTAATCAGGACAAACATTATGACTATAGATAAACACTCTCAAATCTAATATATCTATATATTTTATTGGAATTCCATCTTCATATCATCATATCATCATATAATCTTAGAAAAAAAGTGAGCATATCCTCCTTAGTTAAATCAATAATAATAAACATACTTTTGTATATTACATTTTTTTTTTTTTTTTAAAGTTTTCGTGTTAGGCATCACTATGCAACTTAACATCTCAACTAAGCTGACACCTCAAGTAACAACAATCATTTGTCATCACATGAAAAAAATATTATTAAAAAAAGAAAAAAGAAAGAAAATACAAAAATATGGGAGGACTAGACCAAAACCCATATGTTAACACAAACGATACATAGGTAGATTATACCTATTCATAAAGAATTCTAAGAACAGACTAGCTGGGAGTCTATTATACCAATGAAATGATTCTCTATGAATAAATCCTAAATTAGCCAACTTATCAGCACACACATTCCCTTCATGAAAAATATGAGTTACCCTAAACCTGATTGTCCCACAAAAATTAAGACAAGTATTCCATCGATTCTGAAGCATCCACGGAACATTAGTCCTAGCAGTAAACGCAGCATAAACCAAGGCAGAATCACATTCAAGCTAGACATTAGTAAGTCCCATTTTTTGAGCTTCTTCCATAGCATGTATAACTCCATAAAACTCAGCAACCAAAGCAGTTTGAACTTCAAGAAACGCTGAAAAAGCACCAATAAATTCTCCCATACTCCCACGAAAAAAACCTCCACAAGTAGCAAGACCAAGATACCTCCTAGCAGCCCTATGAGTATTAATTTTGACCCAGCCTGGTGAAGGAAATTCCCATCTAATAGGAAGAGGACGAAGAATTTTACCATTACGAGTCTTAATACCGAAAAACTTAATCACGTTGAACATGTTTTGACATCTGCATTTTTTTAAAAAAAGTTTCACACGTGTGAACCACATATAATACCTTAAAAATAACAAAAAAATGTGATTTATATTAAATAAACTCTGGGTTCAGTTAAACTTTCTATCAAAACTATAATGTATTTATTTTACAACAAAAGATTTATTAAAATCTCAAATAACAGATAGTAAGTGTGAAAAAAGATTTCCTACAAAATTGCATTACAACTCTACAAGCATTATTTATATCCACAAAAGGAAAAAGACAAATGTTACTCTAAATTTGTCGTTGCATGCATAAGACTCGGTCCCTCTCTCGCCATGCATGATCTCTTACATATAAATACCTAACCCAAATCTGTTGTCTCTCACATTCATTCATTTCAGAAACTCTTTTTTTTTCTTTCCTTTAGGAAAACTTTTCTCATTTTTTTCTTTTTTTTTTCCTCCTCTTTTCGATTCATCGAAAAGAGTTCGAAAGGAGGAGGAACAGTTGTTAGGAGAAAAAGATGGCCATAGCAGGTTTTAGTTTCGACATGGCCCCGGAAAGGGGGAAGGAGTCGTTTGCTAAGGCCTCAAATGCAGAATGGGTGGAGGAGGACGAGGAGGAGCTTCAAATGGCGGCTCTGTTGAGGTTGCCGACGCAGAAGAGGGTGAACACGGCGTTGATAAGGAAAGCATCTTCGGATATCAGCAAGGATGGGGAGAATGCAGGCAAGGTTCTGGAGCAAATTGATGTGAGGAAGCTGAATCGGTTCAACCGTGAACGCCTCGTCAGTGATGCTTTGGCTACCAATGAACAAGACAATTACAAGCTTCTTTCTGCCATCAAGGAACGCTTCAACAAGTAAAAAAACTTTCTCATCTTTTATATTATTAGACCAAATAGTTATCAGATTATTATTATACACATGCATGGAAGGTTGTACATATCATTTTGCATTTAAATTATTTGTGTTGTTGAATGCAAAAGGGTTGGTTTGGATGTGCCAAGCATCGAAGTGAGATACAGAAACTTGACAATCGGAGCTGATGTTCAGTTAGGTTCAAGAGCTCTCCCAACTTTGATCAATTACACACGAGATGTCTTTGAGGTGATACCTTTTACTCACTCTCATACATATATATATATATATATATATATATATATATATATATATATATACCAGCTGAACTTTTACTATCAGATACTTTTTTAAGAGAATACTGATTATGTTTTATGTTTAATAAGATTAGTTGAATTATATAACTCTTTAGGATCAGTCTAGTAATAAAAGAATTTAAGTAGCATGCATAAGATCATAACTTCTAACATCAGTGTTTCTTTATAAATACTTATGCAAAAAAAAGGTTATAAAAAAGAAAAATGAAATAAGCTTATTCCTAAAACTGTGAAACTCTATTATTAACTCTATTGCTCTGTAAGTTTATAAGATGAATTTATTTAATTTTTTTCTTCTTGTTTGTTTTATCCATGATCGCATCCAGAGTATGATAACCGGGATAGGGATAGGTAAACCTCAACGACATTCCTTGACAATATTGAATAACATCAGTGGTGTTATCAAGCCTGGAAGGTAATGTTTTTCTGTTATGTTATATATTACTTGTCTATTTTCTTCATGGAACTATATACACTAATCTACCTTAACCTCATTTGTGTAGAAATGAAAAAACAAAGTACTTAAATTTAGCCAAAATTTTGCAGTGGGCTAGTGAATTGAATCAGTTTTTTTTTTTTTCAATAATGAATGAAGCATATACTATTTTAATGAGAAATGTTTTATAGTAGATTTTTTTATGGAGAATTCCAGTTTCATATATCTTTGCATTGTGATGAAAATGAAGCTTAATGCTATGTGTCGTTTGTAGGATGACGTTGCTGTTAGGACCCCCTGGATCGGGCAAAACCACCTTGCTTTTGGCTCTTGCGGGAAAGCTTGATAGCAATCTCAAGGTAGTACAAAGTTCTAGCCTAAACTAGAATACCCTTTGGTCATAAAGAACCAATGCTTTACATTAATTAAATTACGAGTACTAAATAAGTAGGTACTTGAACGATTTTCAAAATGTTATTCAATGATAAACTGGTTGATTTTTATGATACCTTCTTCAGAATCTATATTAACTATAGTTTTTAATGTATTGACAGTTTTAACTTTTTTTACACTGGTAGTGTAAAGAGTTAAATAATTGCAAAGGATCTCATATTCTCATTCCATCAGGGAGGGTTATATATATATATATATATATATATATATATATATATATATATATATATATATTACTCTACATTTCGTAATTTCTAATGTTTTTTTTGTGTGAATAATACTGTGGTTCTTTGAAGTAAATAATACTACTAAGCTATTATGTAGGGCAACCTAACTTAGTCAACTTTTTTTATATATAGGAATTCTGCAATGCCTATACTAACCATTTTGTTTGTATACTTCAATTATTATACAGCAAATGAAAGTAAGAAACCAATGTGCTATAATCATTATGCCATTGGTTCGGTTTGTATAGCCTTTATCTAACTGGAATGAGTCAAATTCTGAATTTGACACGTTAAATCATTTTTCAAAATTTCATTCTCATCGTAGAACTACATTACAACTTTATTTTTGTAATACCTTTGCAGAAAAGTGGTAGTATCACATACAATGGCCATGAGCAAAGTGAGTTTTGCATTCAAAGGGCTTCTGCATACACAGCACAAACTGATAATCACATCGCAGAACTGACAGTGAGAGAAACTTTTGATTTTGCTAACAGATGTCAAGGTTCAAGTGATGCAGGTATGTATATGATATACTAATTTTCATTATTTTTATTTTCCATTTCACATTTATAATATTAGTTTCCTTGTTTATTATCACAAACAGAAATTTTGAAAAATCTGGAACGCTTGGAGAAGGAGAAGAACATTATGCCAAGTCCAGAAATTGATGCTTTCATGAAGGTCGTCTCATCTTAAATAATATGTGAAAAATCATGCATATTTTCAAGTTCAGGGAGGTCCTCTAATTTGTGTCTTTTGAAACTGATTTTACTCAACAGGCATCACTTGTTGGTGGGAAAAGGCACAATGTGATGACAGATTATGTTTTGAAAGTGCTTGGTCTTGATGTATGTTCAGATACGGTTGTGGGAAATGAAATGTTAAGGGGTGTCTCTGGTGGCCAAAAAAGGAGAGTTACAACAGGTGATCTCTTTCCCCTCTCAAGGATTTTGTTGCAATTTTCTTTGGAATTTGGCTCTTGTGGTCATATATTCTTATGTTAAATCTAACTGGATTAGCTCTTTAATGTTACACACAAAAAGGGTCCAATTTCAGTCCCTATATTTTTTAGATGAAGTTAATTCTTTCCACTTGTAATATGAAATATCGCTTTGACAGAAGGAGAGATTTCAATTGTAATTTTGCTTCTTATTCGCAACATAGGACATTCATATAGAACAAAATAGAGAAACTAACACAATTCAGGAATTTGAATCCATGTTAGTTTTGACTGTGGTGTGTGTGTATATATATATATATATATATATACACCAGAAGATTAAGACATTACCAAGGCACTAATTGAAGCTGAAAATTGTAGCAAGCAATGACAAGCTTTTGCATTTCATATTTTTTCTTCAGGAGAACTGATTGTTGGACCGCGAAAAGCTCTATTTATGGACGAAATTTCAACTGGACTAGATAGCTCTACAACATTCCAGATTGTTAAATGCATAAGAAATTTTGTTCATCAAATGGAAGCTACTGTACTCGTGGCTCTACTTCAGCCTGCACCGGAAACATTTGAGCTCTTTGATGATCTTTTGCTTCTGTCAGATGGGTATGTGGTATATCAAGGTCCCAGAGAAGATGTGCTGGAGTTTTTTGAATCATTAGGTTTCAAACTTCCACCCCGCAAGGGAGTTGCAGATTTTCTTCAAGAGGTATTTGTAAACTTTTTCTTTTTAACGGCCAAACTCAAATGCTTTAAGAAGTTATTATTGCTTAAAACATGGTATTTTTCGTATGTCAGGTGACCTCCAAAAAAGATCAAGCTCAATACTGGGCTGATCCTTCAAAGGCCTATAAATTTATCTCAGTACAAGAGATTGCAGAAGCCTTTAACAATTCTAAATTTGGAAAGGCTGTGGAATCCATGTGTACTGCACCCTTTGATAAATCAAAGAGTCATCCTTCAGCTTTGCCCACAACTAGATTTGCTGTGCCAAAATGGGAGCTCTTTAAGGCTTGTTTGTCACGAGAGTTGATCTTGCTCAACGGGCACAAGTTTCTATATATTTTCAGGACCTGCCAGGTATATACAAACCCAAGTAAATTGTGATGCACTGCTTCTATAAATAGTTTTTTCAATTCTTAATTTTGTACAAGTTGAATTCATGATAAGTTAGAAAGGTTCCAACCGTTAATCTCTTACACTTTATAGTTCATATTTAAATGTAGATTATAGATTATCTCCAACACATTTCCAATCAAGCAATTCAACATGGAAAACATATAAACAAGTTGATCATGAGTTCAGAGTTCAAAACACACTATACACACACACACATCAATAGAAGGCTCAATGTTTATGATTTCTTATTCATTGTTTGAAGGCAACTTATAATTTAAAATTTGACAAAATCTCTTGCTGTAAAAGGTCACATTTGTTGGACTTGTCACATGCACAATGTTCATACAAACAAAGTTTCATGAAAAGGATGAGACTTATGGCAATCTCTATCAATCCGCGCTATTTTTTGGACTGGTGCACATGATGTTTAATGGATACTCTGAGTTGTCACTCATGATAGCTCGGCTACCAGTCTTCTACAAACAAAGAGGCAATTTATTTTATCCCGGATGGGCATGGTCTTTGGCCACTTGGATTCTTGGGGTACCATATTCCCTTATTGAAGCTGTTGTATGGACTTGTGTTGTGTACTACTCTGTTGGATTTGCCCCAGCTCCTGGAAGGTACTTATCTTTTCATCCTTTGTTGGGAATCCTTTCCATTTAGAAAATATTCAAGACTAATAATACTCTTTGCATTCTGCTTAATATTTCAGGTTTTTCCGCTACATGCTTCTCCTACTTATGCTTCATCAAATGGCATTAGGTCTCTTCCGATTCATGGCTGCTCTTGCTCGTGACATGGTCATTGCTAATACATTTGGATCAGCTGCATTGATGGTCATCTTCTTGCTGGGAGGATTTATTATCCCAAAAGGTAGGCTGCAGCCAGAACCATTGAATAAAAGGCAGATATAATGCAGTTTTGTTGTTAATGATTTGATTGCTACTCTTTCAGCCATGATTAAGCCATGGTGGATTTGGGGTTACTGGTTGTCACCTCTTACCTATGGACAAAGAGCAATTTCAGTCAATGAATTTACTGCCACTAGATGGATGCAGGTATTTCATACATGCTAATTAAATTTATTCTTGCTTTTCCATCCTTATCGGTAGTGGTTTATAGAAGATTGATGTAACTATGAAAACTGTGTTTTAGCATTCTGCTTTCGGGGGGGACACAGTTGGTCACAATGTTCTCAACGGATACAATATACCATCTGATGATTACTGGTATTGGATTGGTTTTGGAGTTTTAACACTCTACACAATTATTTTCAACTGCTTGATCACATGGGGCTTGAGCTATCTGAATCGTAAGTTTAGAACAACTTTTCTCATCTTTCTATTCTCATTTTCATCAATTGAGTTTCTTTTGGTATGCAATGGTTGATCTCCAAAGACTATCATTTTCTCCAGTCGAAGACCAGTTTAATAAATCTTTTTGCTTTGCTTGCCACAGCACTCCAAAAAGCACGATCTATTCTTCTTGGTAATGAAGAGGACTCACAAACGAGTTCTGATAAAAATGGATCCAAATCTAGTGGTGATGAAGGACAAGCCTCGGGAATGATTCTTCCTTTTGAGCCTATGACAATGACATTCCATGGTGTCAATTATTACGTTGATATGCCACAGGTGTGGGGCTTTTGTAGTTTCAGTTTCCTGAATGCATTTTATTTTAAAGACAAAAACAAATAGTAGAAGTTGTTTGATCATTAACTTTTTCTGAATAAACTTGCTTTCACCAGGAGATAGCAAAACAAGGCGTAGGAGAAACTAGGCTGAAGCTCCTGTCAAACGTGAGCGGCGTTTTTGCACCTGGTGTCCTTACAGCTTTGATGGGATCAAGTGGAGCTGGAAAGACCACTTTGATGGATGTTCTTGCGGGAAGGAAAACAGGAGGATATATTGAGGGTGAAATTAAAATATCTGGCCATCCTAAAGTGCAACAAACGTTTGCCAGAATTTCAGGATATGTTGAACAAAATGACATACATTCTCCTCAGCTGACAGTTGAGGAGTCCCTGTGGTTTTCTGCCTCATTAAGGCTTCCAAAGGAAGTAAGCATGGAGAAAAAGATTGTAAGTTCCTTACTGAACAAGTGACAATAATGAATACCTTAGCATGCTTAATTGTGATCAGTTCATTGACATGGTGATCTCTTCTGCAGGAATTTGTTGAACAAGTAATGAAACTGGTGGAGCTTGATAGTTTAAGGAACGCTTTGGTTGGAATGCCTGGTAGTTCCGGCTTATCAACAGAGCAGAGAAAGAGACTGACAATTGCAGTGGAGCTTGTAGCAAACCCTTCCATAATTTTCATGGATGAACCTACTTCTGGACTTGATGCACGTGCAGCAGCCATTGTTATGAGAACAGTTCGCAATACAGTTGATACCGGCAGAACAGTGGTGTGCACCATCCATCAGCCAAGTATTGATATATTTGAAGCATTTGATGAGGTTAGTTCTTTCAATTACTATCTCTAGTCAGTTTTAATATTGTTTTAAGTTATAACTAATGATTAAGTAGCTTATCTCAGAGGTCTAACTTTGATTTTTCATTCTCAGTTACTTCTAATGAAACGTGGAGGACGAGTCATCTATGGAGGAAAGATTGGTAGGCAATCGGATGTCATGATAAAATATTTCCAGGTATCACTATCTTCAATCATTTCTTGTATATTTTCACATTCCATTCCTTAGTAGTGTGAGGTTCAGTATGTTGAAGTAGAAATTTAGTTCATGGAATTTAAGCAAAAGTCTTTTGTCAAAACCCTCTACCTTCGAATATTTACTTCATGGTTTTAAGTCACAAGAATTAATCTTCCTGCTTGCTCTTTTAAGAACATGGAAGAGCTGTGAGCAGATTAAATTTCTATATTTTTTTAAGACTATAGAGTATTATCAACCATGACCTTACTTGTGTGTCATGGCTTGACCTTGCTTCTTGCATTACATAACATGTACTAATCGAAACTGAAATACTGAATTCTGTTGTGATCAAAACTCTCTTGTTGTATCTTGTTCAGTCAGTTTATTATTTTTTAAAAGTGTTAAATTCAGTTTCTATTTGTTCTGCAGGATCTTGAAGGAATCTCTCCAATCCCCAGTGGCTACAATCCAGCTACATGGATGCTTGAGGTTACCACACCAGCTCTTGAAACGAAACTTGGTGTAGACTTTGCCGAAGTTTACGAAAATTCCGAACAATTCAGGTTCTTGTTTATGTGTGCTACTGGCGTAGTCTCCCTTACACTTTTTTATTTGAGGAATAGATAAGGTCTATGAATATGATGAACAATAACAATAATAACAAAAGCTCATATGTTTTTAGAAATATAAAATTATCAGGTTACTACCTTGTGCATAGAAGGATTGTTTTCCATGTGGGACTAATGATTCTGTCACATCTTTACCTCAGGGGGGTGTTATCTTCTATTAAGGAATATGGTCAACCTCCTCCTGGCTCACAACCTTTGAAGTTTGACACAATATACTCACAAAACACAATGGCACAATTTCTCAAGTGTTTATGGAAGCAGAATCTAGTATACTGGAGGAGTCCACCCTACAATGCAATGAGGATTTTCTTTACAATAATATGCGCCTTGATATTTGGTACCGTATTTTGGAACATCGGTACAAAGAGGTATGCATTCTTCATAATCCCATATGCCATCAGAAGAAGTATCTTATCAATGAAAACAAAAGCAAAAGTATTTATGATAATCATGTCACTGAATGTTCTGTAGGGGAACAACACATGAAGTGTATGTAATTATGGGTGCACTCTTTTCTGCATGCCTTTTCCTTGGAGTAAACAATGCATCTTCTGTACAACCTGTTGTTTCAATAGAAAGGACAGTGTTTTATAGGGAGAAAGCAGCTGGAATGTACTCTCCAATCTCATATGCAATTGCCCAGGTAGGTGCCATTTTAGCAGGAATGATTTTCAAGGCTATTTTTTCATTTTCAGATTGCATATGTCACTGTTACTTTATCTTATTAACAGGGGCTGGTGGAGATCCCATACGTTGCTCTTCAGACAATAATATTTGGTGTAATCACATATTACATGGTCAATTTTGAAAGGGATGCTGGTAAGATCTCAAGTTTCCATATTGATATGCTTCCTGCATCATGGACCTGTTAGCCAGCTTTACATCATAGAAAGAAGGACTTCTCACTCTAGTTACATTAATCATAACTCATTTAGTTTTAAAAGATAGTAGTTGAAGATGTTCAACATGAATAAAATCTGTGTGGTCCTACATATTGAGAAATTTTCTACCTACATATTTATATTTTCTCATGTTGGCTTCCTAAATTTTTCCTCAGACAAACACTAACACAATACTATGGCTTTTCTTATCTTATGCAGGAAAGTTTTTGCTCTATCTTGTGTTCTTATTCCTTACATTCATGTACTTCACCTTCTACGGTATGATGGCTGTTGGAATTACCCCTACCCAACACTTTGCAGCAGTTATTTCTTCTGCATTTTACTCTCTATGGAACCTTGTATCTGGATTTCTTATTCCAAAATCTGTGAGTAAAACAGCCTATAACTTTGTGCATTAGATGTATCTGACATTTTTTTTTGTCTTGGCCTAATATCAACGAGTCTTGCAATGTTTCAGCATATTCCTGTATGGTGGATTTGGTTCCATTATATCTGCCCAGTTTCGTGGACACTTCGTGGCATTATCACATCTCAGCTTGGCGATGTGGAAGAAATGCTCGAGGGACCTGGATTCCAAGGCACTGTGAAAGAGTTCATTGCTGTTACTCTTGGATATGACCAAACTATTAATGGAATGTCATCAGTGTTGCTGTCAGTCATTGTGCTCATTTGCTTCAACATCCTCTTCTTTGGTTGCTTTGCCGTGTCAATTAAAGTCTTGAACTTCCAAAAGAGGTGATTCGAGAATTTAGAGTTCAAGATCAGAGAAGACACAGCTATACATCCATGATTGATGATTTTTACATTATTGGACAATCTTCAAATAAAGTCATCAGCAACTAAAATATATGAAATTATGGACTGAGGGAGCATCACATGCAGTTCAGTTTATTATGGTGATCAAATCAGTGTATTGACATTCCTCAACCGTTCCATTTACCCTTTTCCAGATCAACTATTGTAGAAGCTCCAATTTGTAATCCTATTCTACCATTTTTTTCATCCTTGTAAGGTAGGAACTAGGAAGAGATATCATTAATGAATGTCAACCATTTCTAAAAGAATAGAAATGGTATTTTAGTATCTGTTAAATTTCAGCGATATGCATGAACTTTTTCAGTTATAAATATACATCATGTTGAGCTGAGTTTTCTTATTGTCAATTTAATACTGCATGATATAGTTAGAAATAGATTGATAAGATATAAAAAAGTGTTAAGCTAAATTATATAAATATTCATAGTACTAAATCAGAATACGTGCAATGTCTAATTGATTTGTGCAAGAGATATCAAGGACTCTTAATAGTTCACATGGTTGGCCTTCTAGCACCGCAATAAAGAAAAAAAGGGATGAAAATTTTGGGAAGAATCAATCTTCTCCATTACTTTAACCAGTTTAGCTGGAATGAATAGTGCACTACAAAGAAGAAAGCAGGGAGTTATAATCCTTAATTGAAAAAATAAAGACTGAATTTTGATCAATTATGCACTTACTGTCTGGATGATCGAAAAATAAAAATAAAAACGAATAAATAATTAGTTATTCTAGCAAAGTTCATTAAAAATAGGGGTGTTCATAGATTGGATTTTTCAAAATCCAATATAGATCTAATAAAATGGATTGGATTTAGAATCCATATCCATTTTAACTAGATATAATTTATATGGATTTTTTCAAATCCATTTAAAATGGATTAAATCTAGATTAAGTCCATTTTGTTAATTAAATTAAATCAACTTTGTCAATTAGATTAAATTCACTTTGTCAATTAAATTAAATCTACTTTGTTAATTAGATTAAATCTATCTAGATCTTGGTCCTGACTGACTTAGCTTAAAAAGTTTTGAGCCCAATCGGCTCGACATGTACTTTGGCCCACTCGACTTGACATGAAAACTAGTCGAATCAGCTATACCTCGGCCCAGCCCGACTCGACCTAGGCCGGACCGACTCAGCCTGGGTCAACTTGACTCTACATGGGCTTGGGGAAACTCAACTCGACATCAGCCCAGGCCGACTCCAGTCAACATTTGTTGGGGAAGACTCCCCTCGACATCGACCCAGATCGACTCCGCTTGACATCCACCCGGGCCGACTCCCCTTGAAATCGACCCGGGCCGACTTCGCTCGACATCGGCCCAGGCCGACTCCGCTCGACATCGACCCGGGCTGACTCCCCTCGAAATCGACCCGGGACGACTCCGATCAACATCGGCCCAGGTCGATTCCGTTCGACACCGGTCGATCCGGGTCGACTCCACCTGACATCGGCACGGGTCGATTCCGCTCGACATCGGCTAGGGCCGACTCCGCTCGACATCGGCTAGGGCCGACTCCGCATGACATCGGTTAGGGCTGACACCGCTTGACATTAGTCTCAGCCGACTCTACTCGACATCGGTTCGGGTCGACTCCGCTCGACATCGGTCTGGGTCAACGATGCTCGACATCATCCCGGGTCGATGTCGAGCCGAGTCGGCTCGACATCGGCCCGGACCGACTCGACTAGATGTCATTCTGGTCCAACTCAGCTCGACATGGGCCCGGGTCAACTCGGCTCGACACCAACCATGGCTGACTCGCCTCGACACCGACCCTAGCCGGCTCAACTCGGCATTGTCCCTGGCTTACCCGGATCGACATCGGATCAGACTGACTTAACCTAACATTTGCTTGGGCCGACGTAGCTCGACATTGGCCTTGCTTGATTCAACTTGGCATCATCTCGGGTGGAGTTGGCTCGACAGGGTCTCAGACCGACTTGGCTCGATATCGGACATGGGCTTGGGTCGACTCGGGTCGACTTCGATTCGGACCGACTCGACTCGACATGAGTTCAGGTCGACTTAGCTCAACATGGGTCCGGATTGACTCTGCTCAACCTGGGTTTGGACCAAGTCAAAATCCAATTTTGGATAATCCAAAAATGTATATAATCTATATCTAATCCATATCCAATTAAATGGATTGGACTTAAAATCCAAAAATATGGATTTGGATTTGAGATAAATCCATTTGAGGCAGTTTCTTCCTGCACCCCTACATTTTTCTTCCTACACCCCTACAATGTTATGCAAAGACTAAAATATCCTAATTATTTTTTAAAAACCCTAAAATGCCTCTAATTCATAGAAACCCTAAAACTCTCACTTTCATTTTCGTCTTCCCAGCACAACCGCAACTCCCAATCTCCAGATCTCCATTCCGTGCGGCACCATTCTAGGAACTCTATCTTGGTGGTTTGGGATGATCTTCACAACTTGAAGTTAAGTAAAATTTATGGTATTTGGATCTGTAATTTTATTTTTTGTTTAGATTTTCGTTTCCATACTTCATCTATATTATTTCAGACAATGCAATCCAATAGTTTTACGGAATAGAGAATCCATATATGTTTTTTTATATTTCGAATTATTAAATCCGTAGAAATCCTGGATTAATGCTTCCGGTATAATCTCGGATTGACAGTTTTGGTAATATTCTGGATTGCTGCTTCCAGTAATATTCTGGATTGATGAATCCATAGTATATTATTCAATTCCGAATTAATGAATCTGTAACACATTCCCCAATCTTGATTTCTAGCAACCACAAAAACTCCATAATTCTTATCTTTAGAATCCAAGCAACACTTCGGCAACCTACTCCTCCACCTTGCTCCGTACAATTACAAAGACCCTTCACCAGCACCTAATATGAATGAAGAAGATGAACAGTGGCAAAAAAACTCCACCATGGTGCCCCTTTTCAAATAATAGGTTAAGGTCAGTTTTGGAATTTTTAAAATTGCGGGGGTGCAGGAAGAAGAAGCCTCCATTTGAATGGATTAAAAGTAATGTGGATTTGGATAATTATGGATTGGATTTGGTAATTTGGATTTTTTGCCCACCTTTAATTAAAAGGGTCCAAAACATAGAGAGTGTGTTTAAAGAGGATTAGGTACAAAGAGTAAAAGTCCAACTGGGTTTAAGGCCCGATAAGAAAGTGTTATAAATAGATGATCAACTCAAAAAGTAAGTAGAGTGAATTTTATTTGATCATAACTAAAATCAATTCTGACTTTATCATCGAATATCCTTGCAGGTACACACACCCACCAAGAAAAAGATACTGAGACTAAAGACCGAGAGATCTAATGAACCTAGTCCAATGAAATGATAGCTCACAAGTTACATCCAAACCTAAATCCATGTTAGAGGAGTAACGAGCCGAAAACCTGTGCAATAAAAGACTGAGAAGTCAAGGATTTCATAATAAAGTTATTTCTAACCTTGTAACAAAAAATTATATTGCAATATCAGCTATTACTTGAAAAATTAGTTATTATAACTTTACACTTTTCTTCAAAACTTAAAATTACATTTCTAGATTAGAAGAATATATATATTCTTTAATATCCTCGACTCATTGAGATACACATAGAAGCATTTAGTTTGTGTTGAAATTTATTTGTCTGTCTCTCTGTTTGTTGCTAATGGTCACTCTTCTCTGACTTAGAAACTAATCTTCCCATATATCTTGTTATAGATCTTCCTAGTCACTAAATATAAGAGATTTGAATGTTTTTTATAATTGTGATGTGTAGATATTTATAAAAAAAAACTTTTCATTTAACTACTTTTAAAACTAAGACACTAATTAACTTTAGCTTGTGAAAAAGTATTATATATTTTATCTTTTTTTCTCAATTAAATGTTTTTTAAAAACAAAGCCTAAATATACTATTTTGCATTTAATACTTATAAAACAGTGTGAGGATTAATAGAAAAATGCATCAAGTACTCAAGTTAACATGGTCACAAATACGAGCAGAAGAAAGGACTCAAAAAAGAACTACCTGAACATTTGATAAACTGGTCTGAGAGCTTATATTAACTTTTTCTTTTAATTAGTATATGGTTACTGCAAAGACTGAAAAAAAAAATGTGGAAAGTGATTATAGGCACCAAAACAAAAGATAGGGTTAGTTATTGTCAATGGATGAAGACAAAATGTATGCATACACAAGTGACAGAAAGGGACATTGATCTAGAAAATAAGTTATACACATTATTAATTTGGATGATTCCATCTGTGTATATATATATATATAGTAGTAAAGTATGCAGCAATAAAGGGTCTGGTCAACCAGCACATGCAAAGCACACCCTGCCACTAATTTTCTTAAGGAAAACTCCATATTATGGTGCTCCATAAATTTCTGTTACCAAAAACTTCAAAGTTGAAGTCAAAGAAGCCAGCATGAACCTAGGGAATCAGCTTCTCATCTCTCATGCAATCAATCCAATACATTATTGAATTCAATGTCTTATACCTTGCACAAAAACCAAGTCCATCAACTTTGTCTCTGCTCCCCAAGAGTTTGAAAGGTAAACGAAACAAGGCATCTAAGAATTCCCAGTTGGCCATATTTTCCAGAGTTGAGTGAACCAAACCGTTTTCTTCCACAATCTCTTCCCAAACTTTCTGCTTCCCAGCCATGGCTTTTGAAAACCAGAAGTTTTCCACAAGCATGTCTTCCGGAACTTGCACTCCCAATTTCTTCCCAACAATTGGCCAAACCTCCTTCCAAGTGAAAGTTGGGCCATTGATTGAGTTGAAGGCTTGGCCATTGGTGGAAACTATGTCACTGTTTGTGGCTGCCCAAATGTGCTGATCAGCTACAAGCCTAGCATCTGATCCATCAATATAAGCCTCCTCCCAACATTTCCTTGTCCCCCCAAACACAAAAGGAAGCCTTAAATGTTTACAAATAGCCCCATAAACACACAAGCTCCCCATGAAGTTATAAATTGATCTAACAGAACTACCCAACAATAAACCAGGCCTATGCACAGACCAATACACCTTACCACTCAGTTTCTCAATGAGCAAATCTTCCAGGGCATAGTAGAAATTAAGGGATCTGCTAATTCTGGGAAACTCTTCATGGTAGTAGTAACAGTGGAGCTTCTCTTCATCAAAGGGGGGATACAGTGACACATAGTGCTTAGTTCCTGTCTGAAGGGAAACATGCTTTAGACTCTTGGCTACTGAGAGCATAGAGTTCAAAGCATTGGACATCATGGCCTTGTTCTGGTCACAACTTTCTTGAGTCTCTGATTGGAACTGGCTAGCCCATGTGACCCAAAACACATGAGTCACATCCTGTAAGCCAGACAGCTTCTTCTGGGTCTCCAAAGGGTTCAGCAAATTGCAAGAGATGAAATGGTAACAAGGGCTTATAAGGGTTGGTGGTGTTTCAGGCTTTCTAGCTATACCATAAACCTTCCAAGAAGGTTCTAAGAGTAGCAACCTCCTAGCCAACTCTCTCCCAACAAGTCCAGTGACCCCAAAGATGATAGCAACATGGCTTGTCTCCTCTATGCTTCCCATTGCCAGATGGGGGGCTCTATATGCTGACCCTCCCTCCCAAATTGAAACCATTTTATACTAATGAATGTGGTGCCTTATTGTGTCTATTTGGAACTTGGGTTGCAATAATGTGGACTTTCTAACTGTCCTAACACCGATCAACTTGTTTATATTGCTCTTCTTTTGAGGTGTTTTTCTGGGCTGGCATAGTTGTCACTTGTAAGATAGAGGTTTCAATTTAAAATTCCAAGTAAGATAGATGCTACTTGTTGCCAAGATAAGAGACATGAATGTGTTATTTTATAGAGCTCCTCAAATATGGCTACAAATATGTACTTTATCACCAACAACCACATTATTATATTATACTACTTTCTACCATTGCTTCAAACTTCAGCTTCTTTGTTAATATGATATCAAAATTATCTATAATTCAACTTTAGAGTCCATTTTTTTTAGCATGATATCAAAATTATCTATAATCTATCTTACGAGATTGTTTATCTTATGATATAGCAACTATCCATAAAATAAAATAAAATCAAATCAAATAATATATATATATATATATATATATATATTCCACTTCTTTATAAATATGACGTTTATGATTGAACAAAATTTGACCAAACCCTCTTGCTAATTCAAAAGAGGCGGTGGTTATGGCAATGGCCGTTGCAATGTTGGCGTTGCGGTCACAAGCAAGTTAAAATAACATATATATTAAGGTGTTGCGTAAATAATAATCTATATCATTATACAATCATCTCTTTTTTTTTTCTTTAATAAAAAGTTGAAACATAAGCACAAACAAAGAAATAATAGGAAGGAACTACAATATAATTTAAAGCAAATAACTGCCCAAGTCTATTTATAATTAAGCTCTAAGTGTTTACAATTTTTAATTATATATAATTAAATCTTCCTATTATAACATAACATATTTAATTATCCTACTTTTATCTAATAAAAAATCATATAAAAATAAAAAATAATAATATTTATTTATTTGTAAAAAATATAAAATGATATCATAAAAAATACAAACATACAAGTTTATCATGCCTTTATTTCTTATAATAATAATAATATAGATATATTCGGCCGAGCTTTATATATTATTTCTAAAAAAATAAAAATTAATTGATTTACAAATTTAAGTTAATTTATATATATAAGTTAACTTACATAAATTTGTTTATATAATTTCTTTAAATATTTATTTTAATCTATACATAGAGTAATTTTATATGGGTTAAATATATTTTTCGTCTCTTATTATAACACAAAATTAATTTTTTTCCATGTTCAAACTTTGGATTTATTGAATTGTAGTAAAAAAACTATTAAAATGAGTTTAGAGCGTAAGATTTACCAATGATATTTTTTACGTAAAAAAAATGAATATTCAACATAGACTGTATTATAATATTTTAATATCATATTTCACAGTTTATCACATAAAAAAATTAATATGTTTATCACGTAAGAAAAATTAATATGTTTATCTCGTAAGAAAAATGAGAATGATTCATTTCGATAGTTTTCTTACTATAATATCTTAAAAATTTAAAGTTTGAACTAAAAATAAATAAAAATTTATGTTATAATAAAAGAAAGAAAAAGATATTTAATCCATCTCATAAAAAGAAACATTTTCATATCTATTCTGGTAAGTCCCTACATAAACTCTTCCTCTTCTTTGTCCGGAAATTATTAAAAAGAAAGTCTTCGAAGCTTATGAGGAAAGTGGAGAAAGGTGAACCAAATCAATATCTAAATCAGCTTGTAATTTTTAAGAAGTTGTAAATTGAAAATTCCTTAAAAAAAATAAATTAGTTAGGTTTATAAGTGTATACAAAAAGTATAGACGAGAGAATTTCCAAAAAAAGTTATGCAAATTGATTTTAATATACAACGTTTTAAGCATATTTATTAAAAAAATATTTATCTGTATAGTTAGCCCTACCACTATGTGGTGCACTTGTCTTAAAAAAATGAATATTATAGGGTTTATGATTCCAAGGGTTGAATCATTATTCTTTTTAATTTGGAGGAAAACGTGTTCCCTCATTTTGTGGAAATAATAATATGTAATAGTGATGGGTCTGAAGTTCAAAGTTTGCATTTTGGAGGGTAAAAAGAAATTATATACACATATTAAAATAAAAGTTATATAAATATTATTAATATTTTTATTAAAAAATTAAATAGTTATAATAAAGTAATAATCAGTCAACAAAATATTTTTGAGTAATAAGTGATATTTTCACTAATGAACCCATTATTTTGAAATTATTATTATTACTATCTTTCTTTTTATTTACTTAAAAAAATTGATAGTAGTTTCATTCATTCACTCATTTTGTATCTTTATATATTAGGTACTATATTTGAAATTATTATCTTGAAATAAACATAACATTATAAACAAATTATTGATAATTAAAAAAAAAGTAAGAAAATAATATTTAAAGTATTAGAAAGGCATTACTTTATCAGCTTGTTGCCGACACCAAAAGTTTTGTTACATACAATTGAAAACACCAAACCCAATTTTTTTAACAATTAAAAATAATTTTTTTTATGATAACATTATTGTAAAGTATATGTTATTTTTGGTGATGATTAATGAAATAAGATTTTACTATTATTTAAAATCAACGTATATTAATAATTAAAGGCTTAAATAAAGAATAAATTATTTTTATAAATTGTTTAATTAATAACAGTGTTTTTATTTTCAGCAATGAAAAAGTACTATGTTTACAAAAACAGTAATGATAAGTATATTGTATATACTAGCAAAAACACATGTGTTATTGCACTTGTGTATCTACATTTTTCTTTTTTACTCAATTTTTAGGATAATACAAATTTAATATATACAGAAATTATTTTGGATGACTCGAAATTAAAAAAATATATATGTAAAAGAAAAATATGAATTGATTAATCAATCTCTTTTTTTTCTGATTTGAGTTTCTCTTATTCTTCAAGCTTTTTCTTTTTTTCCATTGTTAGTTTTGGGATCAGAGAGCATGATGATGTTCGTGTTAAGGTTGCGATTAACTTGATAGTAGATACAAAAGAATAATGACTTTACCAAAGAGTTGCTTGAAATGAAGTAGAAATAATGATTGAGAATAAATGTTATTTTATTTGATATATGTGAGATTTGGTGTGAGAGTATGTTCTCTCTTTCTTTTCCTGTTGTTGCCTTAAAATATAAAATTAAGAGAAGATTGGGGGGAGTTAGTTTGAAACTTGTAAGCTATTGAAATAGATAGTTAGCTGATGTAGACTATGGTTCTGTATAAATAATGTAAATAAAATAATATATAATGAAAAAATGTTGACAAAAAACTAAGTAATAAAATGTGGAATTATGTTTAAATTAAAATAATCATGATGATTTGTGTCAGTAAAAAAATAGTAGTGAGAAAGCTTAAAAAGAGAGTTTGTCTATAAAGGCAAGAAATAAGGAAACATCATGCTTTAATTACTGGTAATTTATTTCGTACATTGAGTGAAAAAATATGTAATTATGGAGTAAGCAGGAAACATGGAAAAGGTAAAGAAAAGGGAAAAGGGGATTCAAATTATCACCCTAAATGTCACACTGTTCTGTATATATATACCTTATTATTATAGGGAAACATCAATGCTATGTTCTGTGGTTTTGTGACATTCTGGTGGCCCTCCAAGCTTTAGTTTCAAAGACACAAGCATCCACCTAAAAGAAGATGCACCTCTTCATTCCAATTTATTCTCTACCTCAGAAATTCACCCTACTCTATGCTTCATCTGTAACACAGATAATTAACACTGTCAAATCCACCATCATTTCATGTCAAAATGCTACAACTGATTCGTTTACATTTGGTGTTCATATGTTACACTATAAAAATACTTACATGGAATACTAGATAGGGTTAAACATGTAGCTTGGAATAGCAAGATCTGTACTTACTAATTAGTGGAGTTTTGTGAACAAAAAAGCATGCAGCAATGATAATGTAACACAGGAAAAGAACCACTCCTTTCATGTAGTGTGAAGTTCCATCCTATATGAGATACAACAAAATCATATTAGAAAAATAAAAGTGATATCAAATATGGAAAATGATCCTTTCACAACTATGTTTTGAAAAACATCAGTCTAGTAGTCTACAATTGTGATTTGGCCAATACAATTTAAAATTGTTTCATTTCATAAAAAGTTTGTAATCTGGTATATGGTTTTCAACATATCAATATTCATCACCACATATATATGCAGAAGGTGTTATGCATAGTTTACCTGCAAAGTGAATGCTGTAACAATAATTGTAAAAGCAAGACACCCGGTTTCAAGGAGATTGAAATCCAAGTCCATTTCTATACCCATTATCCATGCAACAACTACACTTAATGGAACCTGTCATTTATAATTAGATAATCAAAATTTGGTCTCAAAGCATTATGTATTCTCCATACTCATACCTTACATTATACACACAATTCATAATAGTTTAGCCTCACCACAAACATAGAAATTTGAGTTGCAGATCCCATAGCAACACCCAATGATATGTCCTGAATCATACATAGATCTTAAATTAAAGATAGTTGACAAACTTAAGCTTTCACACAAAATTGAAACTTATGCTTAGCAAAATAATTGATGTAACCATACCAACTTGTTCTTAAAAGCAAAAATGATTGAGCCAGCATGCTCTGCAGCGTTTCCCACAATTGGTAACAAAATTATGCTAATGAAGCTAACAGAAATGCCCCAGGAATCTGAAGCAGCCTAGTTAAGCATGAAAGGATCAACAACTCATTAATCTAAGTTCAAGCCGTTGAAATTTCTGAATATATGCACTTCAAGAATAATATAGGTAAAATACTTATTGATATGTACCTCAATGGTTGCCACAACATATTCAGAAAGCAGAGATATGATAAGTGTCATACCAACCAACCAAGTAAATGCACTCCAAAATCCTATCACAGCCTTCTCTTCTTCGTTTTCATCTTCCTGTGATCAAATCACTTGCTTAATTATCATTGTATCGGAAAATTACTATTATGTCAAAACACAGGAGTTTTTAACTAGACCAACTTATTCTATAAAATATAAAATGTCAACGCTTGTTTTACATCTTCACCAAGTCAAAATTAGTGTCATATATTGAACAGGAATTGTTATTTTGTTTAGCAAAAATGTTGGAGTAATGCTGATCAAATGTGCTGAATCAAGGGTTGAATATCAATCACCTCTTGTCCATCGAAAAATTGTCGATGTGTTTTTAATTGAAAGAAGATGTATCCGGCATATGCAAGAAGCATAACAATGCTGCTTGCTCTGGACAATTGTAGAGTGCTAGTGGCTATTGAAGGATATTCTTCTGCTATGGCATATCTGAACATTAATGGCAGCAAATGGCACAGCAACCCCAGCAACAAAACCAGTGAGTTTACATCTGTTTGTTTCTGCTCATTCGATCACCAAATGACAAAAAAATTTCAGGGTCAGAAGCAAGAAAATTAAACAGTGAGAAAATTTTGAAACTGAAACAAAATGGTAAGAAGCATTGTATATTGTACTCTGTCATATCTTTGCTCCTTCCTAAGGTTGGCTAAGCCTCCACAAAGGAGTGAACTTCCAAGAACTAATAGAAGGTTTGAGAGAATGGAACCCAGCAGGGAGAACTTCACAACATTTACTTTGTTTTGGTGAAGTGCTAGCAAAGATATGATCATCTCAGTTGCATTACCACAGGTTGCATTTAGAAGCCCTCCAACTGAAAAATATTCAATCACTTTTCACTGCCCCATTTATTCTTCAAATTTGTAGCTCAATTGATGTAATACAATCCATTTCAATCAAGGGTGAATTAGGATTTAATGAAAAAACAGATCAATTTAACCCAATTTTTCTAATTAACGAACTAAAGTAGAACTTCGTAAATTTAGAGAATCAAAGTGAAATAAAAAGTTTCAGGTGAAAGACTAAAACTTTTAGTTATCATTATCCTGTGCTTAATTACCTAACTCATATAGTTTTCTATTGCATGTAGATGACGAGTGATAACATGGTTTAACTTTTACCTGTGGGGCCAGTGTAATACGCAATTTGCCTTCAATTTTGAACGAAAAATCAAACAGATTAAGAGAATTAGAAACATGAACATCAAGATAATTTATTTGTAGAGTGACTGCATGATCTTAAGATAGGAAGACATGCAAACTCACTCAGTAAGGAAGCTGACACGTTCAGCTAGCGGGGTGAGTCCAAGCAGGCTCAAAGCAAAAATCCAAGGCTACATATGGCAGAAAATTAATCAAAAACTTCATGCCACAGCATTCTCGTGTTAATAAACCATTCTTATGTAGACTAATTAACACATTATTATGTTATATATGGAAGAAGTAATAACTTGAAAAGGATGGAACATTTTGCTTCATATATACTTACCCTTCCAAGGCTATAAAAATCTGCAACAACAGCCAAAGGGACAGCAGGAAAAAGCACTGCAAGCTTAGTGCCAAAAACAACCTCTTTCAAATTGGCTGTGAAACTCCTAAGCATTTGGCAGTGAACTTTGGTGACCAGAAATGGACATTTCTTTGTTACAGTTGAAGATGTGAGGTTGTTCTGTGCCTGTGGTGGTGCTGTCTTTGCACATGTAGCATTGCTGTTGTTACAAGGCTCAGTGTTCATCTCCAAGATGTTTAAGTCCTCCTCCATAGTGTGGTGTGACATTTTGGTAGAACCAAATCAAGAGTTGTTAATTCTGTATAGTGAATATGTGAATTGAGTCAGGTAAAATATGTATACATCCTCTGTTATTGTGTAGCCTCTATTATTTACACGTACAATGTAGCCTCCATTCATGTACAATGAAGCTCTTTAGAAGAACTTTGAAGTTTCGAGGAATTTTCACAGCTCTTGCTAGCTAGCATCAGTGTTTTACAAGGAAGTGTGATGAATGTTTCAGTGTTGGATGTTAGTAGTGAATGTGAGGTGCTTAACTTTTGTGGTATAAATAATGTTATTATTATTATTATTATAATATTTGAAAGAAACAAAGGATTTGACTCCATTGTTAACTAGTACTAATACATGTTTTTCCGTGACGTAAATAAAGCATCAAAATCCGTAAGTAGAATTTTGGAAGTATTTACGCAGAGAAACGAATGGAACGTTGATGTAGCAGTTAGCTTCATTTTAGAGATTCACTGAAGGGGACGAAGTTTCCTTCCGTATAGTACTCTCTATACAAATGTGCTATGTATCTTGATAATAAAAAAATCTTATTTAACATAGTAAAACATATAATTGAAATTCAATCACATTTCTATAACAAAAATAATATTTGTCTCTTTCTCTATCTCTTTTTTCTTCTCTATGATAATTATTTTATTTTTCATTTTTTTAAGAACGTGTCCCATAAAGTACACGATAACATTTTTGTTCAATTATAATTAAATTTAGAGTAAGCTTAAAAGTTTTCTACTTTTAATTAGGGAAGTGTCTTATATTTTGTTGATTCTATCAATTGAGAAATAATATTCTCCGAATTAGTTCATCCTTATATTTGATTTTTTGTTTTTTTAATGATTTTCACTAGTTTTAGGTGTTTTGACAACTTCTATTCCATTTTCCCTATTACTTGGAACATAAATAATTGTCAATTAAAGGGTTACCTTGAATTATAAATCATTTGTTGATTTTAAATGATTTAATGTATTAATGTTTTAACTATGTATTTAACCACAATAATCCAAGAATTTAAAAATACTTAGTTGTTACATAAGATAAATATCGATCTATAACCACCACTTGCTCACTCATCCTCCACACCTAGGAATGGTAAAGTGGATCGGATCCACCAGTCCGCTTCATTTAGGCGGGACGAGTTAACTTTTTAACTTGTCAACCCGTATTGACTCGGTCTGTCTAACCCATTCACTCATCATTCTTTAATTTTGATACTTTTAAAGAGGAATCTCATGTTTTTGTATTTAAATTTGGTGATACTCAATGTTTTATATAAAATTTTATTTACATTAATCTTGTATACATCATTTGATTCATTGAAGTATTGTTGATATTTATTTTATTTTATTAGACATTAAACCTTTTTTATTAGAATATTAAAGTATGATTCAATTTTATTGTTTTTTCTTGTATTTTTTATTGTCCAAAAAGTAATATCAAATACTATAACCAAATAAATAGATAAAAACACACACAAATTAAAAAAAATTGAAAAAAAAAATAAAAGTGTTAACCCACTCTATGGCAGAGCGGGTTACCAATTTTAGTTTGTATAACCTAGATGGACTTGCGTCATCTCGCTTTTGGCAGAAAGTGATCCCCTATCCACATAAATACATCTAAATGATCACATAAACACGCACTTGCACACACATACCTTCACACATATACATGCACACACGTTCAAGACACATAGCACTTACCAACACACACTTATCTTTAAATAAATTGTAATTTCATACTCAATTAACTACCACGATAAAAAAAACTACCTACCTAATAAAAAAACTATCTAGAATAATATTGTACAAATTATTTATTTATAAAATGTAATAATATTTTTTTAATTTTAATAATAAATTTGTTATGTTTTGTTATTTATAATCTATAATTTATACCTATATATAAAGGGGATTCCCCTCTTAACTGCTCTTAATTTGTTTTCTTATTTTATCCTTATATTAATATTTAATTTTATTATTGTATTATGGTCATTGTGTCATTTCTTATTCTCCACTTAACTGCTCTTAATTTTTTTTTTCCATTTTATCTTTACTTAATAATTTATTGTATTAATTTATTTTGATTATTTGGACATTTTATAATTTCAAAAATTAATAAAATAATTTTTTAATTTTAAAATTTATTTTATTTGTTATTATTTAACTGGAGAGTGGAGGGAGTGAAGAGAGTGGAGAGATTGATTAGTTATTTTTTTGTTTTAAAGATCTCCTTCTCTATTAAATAAAAAAATTAAAGATATTTGTAATATTTTGTGGACCACTTTAGCAGGAGGGTGGAGATTTGGTACATTACTTTTCTGATTTAAACTGATATTCTTTTTTATTAAAATTGTAAAATTTTAAAATTGATTTAAAAAACAGATTTTATGTTTCTCCACTACACATAACCAACGCATCCTAGTTCCCACTTTCTCTCTCCTAGATACCTACTTCCCACTTTCTCTCCCTATATAGGTACCTACCATATTATGTAGAGAAGGTATCTCATCGTGTTCTTAAATCTATGTTTTACATGTTATACTAATATTTTGTTTGTTTTTTATTTGTTAATTGTAGATAGTTAATATTCATAGCAAACTAGAGGAATCATAGAAGAAGAAACTGAGTTTCGTTGTCGTGCTCACTCCCCCAATCGTAAGGTTCTAACACGAAGGAACATTAGATTTGGGTGTGAAAGATGAGAACAATTTAAACCGTCTCTATACAGGTTTAACGGTCCAAGGTGAAGAAAAGAGAACCAGATTTCATTACATTTTCTTCTTTTGTATATAATATTTTCCAAACAAGGATGAATTTTTGGTTTATTGTTTAATGGTGTCATATGTATTGTAATGATTGTCATATATTATTGGTTGTTTATAGACCTAATGAAAAATATTGGTTTAGTTCCTATAATTGATCAAATATTAAAAATTATTAAAAAAAATATGAAACTCAAATTCTATTTAATTATTTTTTCGGTTGAGTTTGTAGTTTTAAATAAATTTTAACTATTACCAAATACATATATTTTTATCCATAATTAATAAAATATTAAAAATTATAAAAAAATATGAAACTAAAATTCTATTTAATTATTTTCTATCTTGAGAAACGGTTTTGAATTCAAATAGTAATTTTAAATTTTAAATTTTGAAAATTCATTCATTCTCTTTACCATATGTAACTTTTAATTACCGTTCTCCACTATTTTATTAACCTACTCTTTAACTTGTATACTATTTAACTTCTCATTTTAATGTTATTAAGAGAAATTATTTTTGAAAAATAAAAAAATATTAAAGAAAGAGAAATAAAAAATGCGGATACACACTATTCTTTTAACTGTATACTCTTTAACTTCTCATATGATTTAATAATATAATTTATATTTTAATTAACATTATTCTTCATATTAACTATTTTTTTTTACACAAATTCTTACCATTTTTATTTTGTAGCTAAAAAATCTTTTAAATTCAAATACAAAATTACAATAAAAAAATCACGTATATATTATCAAATTCTCTTATAATTTAATAATATTTTTATTTTAATTAATATTAATAAGGGATATTTTAACCATTTTATTTTTAAACAACTATCCTTTTAAATTCAAATAATTACCTACAATGAAATGAACTATTCATTCAATAAAAAAAATACTTAGAATTATTTTTATGGAGTTCTCTTACAATTGAATAATATATATATTTTATTTTAATTATTATAATTAACGAGAACACAAACGCTCCTACGTATGTATATTAGTAATTTTTATTTTTATTATTAACTTGTATCTGTATTTTTTATTAATATTATATATCCAATTTTTTATTTCTATCATTATTGTGTATCTGCAATTTTTTATTTTTGCTAATAATGTGTATCTTTATTTATTTGTTATTATTGTTATTATTATTATCTATCCACATTCTTTATTTTTATCATTATTATGTATTCATATTTTAAATTTTTACCATTATTATATATGTATTTGTATTTATTAAAATGAATTATAATAATTCATACTCAAACATTCTAATTCATCATCAATTTATGCGTTTATGTGTTTTTTAAGTTTATGTGTTTTTTAAATATCAAACTGTATATTTCCATTTTTTAGTTTTATCAGTATTATATGTATATTTGTATTTATTAAAACTATAAATTTATATTGTAATATTTTAATTTATTGTAAACTTATGTATATTTTGTATTTTTTAAATATTAATATGTGTATTCACATTTTTTTTATTATTATTGTATATCCATATTTTTTTATTTTTATCACTATCATATGATTTTTCTGTTTATTAAAAAAACTATAATACATAATATACAATTTATTTTTATCATTTTTTAATTCTATTTAGAATTTGTTTTTTTAAATGTATTTTTTTAATGAAATGAATGGTAATTTTAAAAAAATTGCTGCATATCATAGATTGGGTAGAAATTTACCTAATAATATAAGGAAAATAAATGTAAAAGTATATTGTGAATGATTTATTTTGGTTAACTAATAGTAGAATTGATTATTAGAAGATGGAGAAAAATAAAGGGGATTAAGAAGGGAAATGAGAAGTTTTGAAAGAAATTACATTTAATTTTTAGATAATAGAATTAAAAAAGTAAAAGTGAATATAAAAAATGAAAAAAATAGTATTCAAGATAACAATGACAAAATAACTAAATAAGTTAATAAAAATAAATAGAAACACAAATTTGTGTATAACAAAAATAATTATAAAGGAAATCTCTTTTTATATATTAGTATTGATAATAATTTTATTTTATTTTATGATAAGAAAATGTTACACAAATATAAAAAAGAAATAAACATATAATTGTCATCATAATTTTATAGAATTTTTTTTAAAAAAAATAGAGCAGTTCTAAAAATATATTTATTATTTTTTTGTGCTGATAAAAAACTGATTAAAGATTTTAAGAATTTAAGAAAATGTATAAAATAATGCATCTTTCATTAGAGATTATAAACCGTAGATTTAACACACCAAAAATAATAACGAAGGAAACCGCGCGAACAAAGGGAAAAGCAAAAGAACTGAAGAATCAGAAACGAAGAAGAAGAAGAAGGAGGCCAGTACAGAAAACCCTAGAAACTAAAATGGCGGAAAAATTAGCCCCCGAAAAGCGTCACAACTTCATCCACAACGGTACCTTTTAATTTCCCCATCCCTATTTCTCCAAGGTTGTTCTATTCTGTTATAATTTTTCGTCAATTGAATCCGAATCAAACAAACCCGTGTGTGTGTGATTTTAGGTGAAAAGGTGTTCGAGTGGGATCAAACCCTTGACGAGGTCAATATTTACATAAATCTTCCTCCCAACGTCCATTCCAAGCAATTCTACTGTAAGATTCAGTCCAAGCACCTCGAACTTGGCATCAAAGGCAATCCTCCCTATCTCAACGTAACCCTAATTTTCCTCCACTTCATATCCTTTCTCACTTTCTCTTGTTGCTTTTTATTTTATTTTATTTCCCCCTTATTTATCTGTGTTCTTTTTCAGCATGATCTCACTTGCCCGGTAAAGACAGATTCTTCTTTTTGGACCCTAGGTAAAGTTTAAGCTATCCTAAATTTTTTCCCCTTTGTCCCAAATTGATTTGTATATATTTTTTTTTAATTAATCATATGTGCACTTACGGTGTAGACGTTATGATCTGATCAGAAATACGATGAAGCCCGGACACTTGAATACAACATGGATATGCTAAAAAAGTTATAAAATATTTTATATAGATGTAGAATAATGAGAAATAAAGAGACATTGATCATTTTTTATTCATTCATAACTATGATGATCACAATTTACAAAAGAACATTTGTCACAGTAACAAAAAGAATATAGTTTTTTTCTTTACCATAATCAATACTTGCTAACTGTATCAGTAAAAAATCTATGGTCGAACTCAAAATAAATAAATATTGCCTCTGCATAATAGCTTACAATTCAGAAGCATTTCTAAATTTAAATTTCTATCTAATGCTAAATTAACCATTCTTCTGTCCTCTGTAACTATTATCTAGAAAAAAACATAACTTCTAAGTTTAGTTCATCAATAGAGAATTTTACCAGTTCATTGAAATTTAGGTTCTCTTCAAAGAATAAATGAAAAGGTATGTACTCCAATTTCCCTCATAACATGCGGAAGAATATGATTGTTCAAGAAACTTTAAGACAAACATTTTCGGATACTATTTGGAATTATTCAAATCATACCATAAAAAAATCAAATGAAAAAGATTGGATACTTTTTTGGATATGTACATAAAGGTATCCCTGAAGTGTTTTAGAAAAGAATTAAATAGTTAAATAAAAAAATATTGGATACTTTTTGTATACGGATAATGGAAGCACCCGAGGAGTGTCAGTATCCAACCCAGAGATACATTCCCATTTTTTAAGTATCCAGCAGGTTTAATAGCAGAAATATATTTATGTTATAAATTTGTTGATTTTCATAATAATCTTATAAAGTTTTTGAAATAGTGATTTTTAATTGGTTGGCGGTGTTTGGCTTTGGAAACAAATGAGGACGATTTTTCTTTTTGAAATCAGTGATGAAATAATTTTGATTTGGTTAAGTTTGTTAGTAATGCTGATTTTGGGGTTTGACCTGCAGAGGATGATATAATGCACATAACAATGCAGAAGAGAGATAAAGGCCAGACATGGGCTTCTCCCATATTAGGTCAGGGTCAGTTGGACCCTTACTCTACTGATCTTGAACAGAAGCGTCTCATGCTTCAGAGATTTCAAGAGGAGGTGAGTTTTGCTTTCATCACAATCCTTTTCCAGGTGTTTCAATTTGGAATTCATTTGCTACAATCCCATGATATGTCTACCATGTGCTTCTCAGTGTCCTTTGTTGTTATGGTCTGAAATTTTAATAACTCATTTTCAGTCTTCTACATGAAAAATTATAGTATGATATTTTTTCTTTTTAGTCTTTTATTTCTTGCCAATTCATCTTTACCTCATGTTTGTTTTCTGTGCGTTTGAAGAGAGGTTCGTTCTTTTATCATGAAAATAGCTCTCTCTACTGCATTTTCCCAATGATTGGGAGATGGTAATTTAAAATCATGCAATGATTTTGTGAAAGCATTCAAAACACTTTTATGGCATTACCTTAAGGCTTCAGCTGTGTAACATTGCACTGCCAAGTGTTTTTACAGTTTTTACTTCATGAGGAAGTTTATAATTGATTAATTTGGGTAATACACAGGGATGTGTTCTGATTATTTGCTTTTTATGTTATGGATTATTGGCATCTAAGCCTTATTCCTGAGTATTTAACCCTTGCCAGTCCAACCTCTATCCATACCATTTTAAGATTAAAAAAACTACTTATTACTACTTTTAATATAGTTATGTTGCCCTGAAGTTTTGGTACTGTCTCACTTATCAAATCACCAAAATTTCAGTCGTTGTCAAAGTTTATTGTTTTTCTGTATTGGATACATGGAGTATTACTTTTATACAGTAGCTAATTACCTAACTACTAATATTAGTAATTGTTGACATGGATTCTGAGATATTAATTCTAATTATTTGATGTCACTTGTATACTTAAAACTGTTGTGTATTCTACACTGTCAAAATGAATTTTATTATGTTTGTTTCTTGTCCTACTAGTTAATGGGCTATTATTGTTGCCTTTCATATATTTCATCTGTTGGGTCTACCCATCTAGCTTCTAGGTTGTGTTCCTCCATTTCCAAAGCATGTTCTTTGGTTGATACTGTTTTTTGGCCTAAGTAGTGTATAACATTGAGAATGGGATCTGATAATTGGCAGGTATTATTCATTACCGCGTACTACTTATTTGTGGGTATCTAATGTGGATAAACACAATTAATGTTAAGATGAAATTGTAGTTTTTAAGATGGCTGACTACCAACACTTGACACTTTATTGCTAGATGATACGCTTCCATTCTCGTGTTTGTTTGTCCTCTCCAACAAATGTCAAGTTTGCCTCAGCGGTTGGCATGAGTTCACTTATAAACATAAGTGCCCTGCTCCCATTAGATTTTTTTCAAGGATATTCTTGAACTTGGAAGATAATTTCAATTGTAGTGCATTGCTTAGATTTTCATGTGCATGTATGATATTGGATATTAAGAGGGCTGAATAGAATACCAACGCTAGATACTTTATTGCTAGTTGATACACTTATACTATCAATAGGGTTGCAATTTTTCAGGACTGTCTTCTCCAAAATATCAAGAACATGTTTTCTTTGTAAAATAGTGACATATTTTGATTTTGCCACTTCAATACCCAGAAAATATTTTAGATAGCCCAAACTCTTTGGTCTAAAAGTGGCTAAATAAGTGTTTTTTTAATTGAGTAATTTTAGTCATTTCTTGTAAATCATCAACATAGGCCATAAGATAAACACACTTCCCAGAAGAAGTATGACAATAAAACGCTAAATGGATTGCCTCACTTCGTTTAAATCCAAAAATTTGCACAATATGACTAAATTTACCAAACTAGGCTCGAGATGATTGCTTCAAGCCATAGAGAGATTGATGTAATTTACAAATTAAACCAGACTTCCCATTTGCAACAAATCCACGAGGTTGCTCCATGTAAATCTCCTTCTCCATATCACCATAGTGGCAAATGGCAACCATAGCAAGAAAAACACAAACAATGTTGATCTTAGCCACAGGAGAAAAAGTATCACAATAGTCAAGACCATAAATTTGAGTGTATCCCTTAGCTACTATAAGAGCTTTGAGACAATCTACTTCACCAATAGGACCTACCTTAACATCATAAACTCATCCACACCCCACAAGCTTCTTACCATGTTCAAGTACATGCATTTCATCAATCATGTATTGTCGTCATCCAAGGTGCTAAGTGCCTCATGAACATTGTTTGGAACAATAATGGTGGACAAGGGGAAAACAAAAGAGGAATATGAAAGAGACAAATGATGATAACTTCAAAAATTATAAACATGATATGGATTACGAGTAGATCGAATACCTTTTCTAAGAGCAATAGACCAAACATGATTAGAGGAGAAGGTGATGAGGAGGAAGGATCCATGGTATGGGAATCTAGTGGTGGAGGATATAAGTCATGGGTATCATCAAGAAGAATGAAGGAGTGATTTGTGTCTGACATTGGTATGTTAGAATGGAACAATGTCATCTACACTTTGAGCTTGAGTTTTGAGAGGAAGAAGGAATAATCAATGGATCATAGGATGGTACAGGAAGGACCTGTTGAAAAAATTAAGAATCTTCCATGGAGGACAAGAAAAAAGGTGTGTCCACAAAGAAGGTAACATCAGCATATATATAATTCCTTCTAGCTAAGGAAGAATAACATTTATACCCTTTCTAAGGTGAGAATATCCCAAGAAGAAACTTAATAGCCTTTGCAGAAATCTTATCAAGACCTAGAGAGACATTATGAACAAAACATGTACACCCAAACCCACATGAAGAGACATGATATAGTGGTTCGTTTTGAAAAGTTATATGGAGTGAGGAACTTCATTTTCAAGAGAGGAAGAAGGTATCCTATTAGGAAACCATTAATAAGGACTGCATCTCCCCAATGATGAGCAGGAACATTAGCATTTAACATTAGAGAGCGTGCAATTTCAATAAGATGTCTATTTTTCTTCTCTGTTATACCATTTTGTTGTGAAGTGTGTTGACTGATGTAGAATTTCCTGGGAAGATAAGAATGAAGAAAATACAGTAGAAAAATATTACTTAGCATTATCACTATGAGAATTTTAATTATCTTCCCAGATTGGTTTTTAATTTTATTGAAGAAAGACATATATATGGATAAAGATTGTGTTATACTATTGGTAGCCTTAGCCATTAACAATATTATTTGATTCAAACCACTATTCCTTATGATTGTATGTTGTTTCTTGTCTGGAACCCAGATTTTAATAGTTCAGGTGATGATGATCTTATTGCCTTAATCAAACCACTACTCATGATTCTTCTGTGCCTCCTGCAGAATCCAGGTTTTGATTTTTCGCAAGCTCAATTTTCTGGAAACTGTCCTGATCCAAGGACCTTCATGGGTGGAATCCGATCAGATTGATGATCTTAGATGTTGTAATGTGTATTTGTCTGCTCTAAGATGATGATCAGATGGTAATAATATGTGATATTTGTCTCCTCATTTGATGTAATGTAATTGAGGCGGTCTTAATGCACTTCATCTAAGGAATGATGACTAACTGTATTCAGTCGTGGTATTTGTCAATCACTTCGCCGACATTTGGGCATTTAAATAGTGTATAAAATATGGAGCATTTGTATAACTAGAGGTATTTTAAAGTCTTCTAAACCATTGAGGAGGAGTTGGTAGGGATATAAAGTATCAACTTTTAGATTAGATAATACACAAAATTGATTAATTCCTTACAAAAATCATATAGTAGATGTCATGAAATAATTATTTGTTGGTTTTACTTTTACTGTACAAAATTAATTGATCTTTTTCATCATGCTGTAGTTATTCCAAACACTGTTAAATGAAGTGGAAAATAATTAAGAGCAAATTCAATTTGTTTGAACAATGAATTAGATGTTTTTGCTGTTTTAGGAGTTTGGTGTTAAAAAATAAAAAATTGTAAATTATAGCACGACACTTCAAAGATAAGCCAGTGTTGTCAATATATGAAGATGTGTGTAGTTGTGAGCAGAATAAATTGCTTTGAAAGATTTAGAAGAGATTTGCCTTATTAATAACTTTTAAAAAAGAAATGTAGTTGTTCCTTATCTTAACCATAGAGAACTTTTTTCTCCTTTGGAGCTTTAACTATCCTGTATAAAAAAAACATATATTTCACACTTTAATAAATTAATATTTTATTAATTTTTATTTTATTTTTTAATTTAAGAATACTATTATATTATTATAAACAGTATCAAATGTATGTTGTTTACTGTTCACAACCCTACCTTTTTAGTGGCTTTGTTCTCCAAACCCATTAACCCAATATTATGAAAAAGATTGCAGTTTGAAGCATGTTCATGGAACAAGAATAATTAGAAGTTCATAATAGTTTTAATACCCATTTTTTCAATTCAAGTTTACTTTTCTTCCAAGTCAAGTTTTTTCATATAAAAGCTTTCATGAAATGGATCAAATGAAAGAATTTTCATATTTGTTAAAAAAATCCGGACTAAAACAATAAATTACATATTAACTCTCTTGTTCAAGTTGTAAATAAATGCATAAGTGGTATCATATTTCCTTTCAATATTATTTTAAACACTTAAGCATTATTTTAAATGTTTTGGTAATATATTTTAGAAATAGAGAAAGTTGTGGTAGTTTTTTACTTACTTGAGCCACCAAACGAGAATTTAAGTGGTGCCTAAACTCTAAAGAAGAGATAATTAATTTAACTTTTCTCATTCAAATTATTAATCATGGGTTAATTGAAAAATCATACTGCCTAAACAACTAAATGAACAGTTAAATGATAATACTTTTATAATATTAAATATATTTATTTGTACAGCATTAAAGTGGCATTCTCATTACTTCAATGACATTACTAAGCATCAATTAAATTGAGATAAGTTTTTTTTCTTCTAGTTTAAAAACATTTGTTAAACAAAATTCAATTAACAAAAATGCAAAAATTTGTATAATCTCTACTCATAATTGTTACACACACAAAAAAACACATGAAAAGGGTTATATAAATAATATATATTTCTCATTACTAACACATGTTCACTTCAATTTCAACAAGAGAGTCACCTTTACGTTATTTAGTCTCACAATAGAATCAAACTCATTTATATAATTTCAATATTTTAAATTCAACTCTTTTATCTAACTCAAACGTTATGATATACTCTTTTAATCCAAAATCCAACAAAACAATGCATAGAAAATAAAATAAATTTCATCTCAACTTTGTAACATGAATCTAATTAACTTTCTCTACTTAGTTTCACTTGCACACTCAATTACTCATATAATCATAATTATAACTTAAGTTTAAAAAACTTGATTCCAAAATTAAATATATCATTACAAACTTTTACTGATCAAAAAATATTTTTTCCAAACAGATCATAATTCACATACAATTCCAACTTCATGCATGTAAAACAACACAAATATATAATATTTTTAGAGAGAGAAAAATACTCTAATTAAATTTATGATAAACTAATATTGACCTACTTTTTATAATCTTCACAACGATAAAATCAAATCTAAAAATAAACAACACCCAACTAACAAACTTAGAAAAGTAAAAAAGATAAAAGTTTAGATAAATGAATATTGATTTAGTTTATATATATATATATATATATATATATATATATATATATATATATGACCTTTTTATACATAAAAGAGGTGAATTTCTTTCAAAAAATTGAAGATATAAATATCACTTGGTATAGTTTTCGACAAGGTGGGTATAATTTTCACTAATATATTTTAAAAAAATAAATACAAAATTTATTAAAATAGTTATTTGATCCCATAAAAAATAAATTTACAAAAACAAAATATTATGGGAATAGACGTTTAATTGTTGTTTTTATAGAAATCAAAACCTTTTTGGCTTCTCTTTGAATAGGTTAAAATTTGATAATTGATTTTCTTTTGAAAAGAAAAGATAAAAATAAAACTGTTCTCAAAAGAATTGAAAATCTTTTTCCTCAACACTTTAAAATTGTTTTATTTATTTGTTTACTTGGTTTATCAGTTTTTCTAATGCGTTGATGGTTGAATGTTGGCTTTTTAATCAAATTTAAAACATACTAATTATTAAATCCATTTAATTTCATTTAATATTTTAGTACTTGTGTGCGTTGAAAACACAGTTTGACCACAAAGATAATTATTTGGCTTTGAAAATCATATCTCTTACTCTAATATTATGCAAAGTAAATATTACATTCAAATTGGAAAGTCAAATAAACAAGCTTTTAATCTTTTATTTAAAACATATCTTATTCATCTTAATTCTCAAAACTAATAAAAAAAAATCATTATCTACCAAAAAAGCACTCTATACAATGAGTAAAATTTTTAAAAATATTTGGCAAAATACGAGAATAACAAAAAGAAATAAAGATAATTAAGTGGTAATATTCATAATTAAGGATAACTTTTAAAACATTACACTTACGCCTCTAATAAATAAAGAAGATAATTGTAATTATGAAAAAAAATAAAAATGTAAATATAATTTAAGAAAATATCATAAAGTATCAATTTAATTTACTCTAGAAAATACTACTATACTTGTGAAAAAATATATTACGTTATTATGATAAAAATAAAATAATATATTTTTTATCATTGGTATTTATCAAAACAAAACTGCTAGAACCAACTAGTAATTAGTTGGAGTGATATTGAATATAGTCTTCTTAAGTAAAGTATTAGGTTAAAATATTATAGATATAAAAATATATTTGGGAAAGACCTTACTAAAAATGACCAATAACTTTTTTTAGAGAAATTAGTTATCAATAAAATGAATAGATAACCGTAGAATATTATGATTGTAAAAATCTGCTAAAAAAATACTTTATGTGTATTAATATAGATAGGTACTAAAAATATAAATTAATAATTTTATCAAATTATACCAGTGTGAAATGTTAATTATAATTTGTTATATTATCCTAACAAATTAAGTAATTTATATGATATCAATATTATGATTGGGTAATTTGGGTAAGAAAATCTTACTAGAGAAGCGGTATAGTTATATTGTTATTATATTAAAGCTATATAATTATTTATTTATTAAATAAATAAATAAATTTTTATTTATTAAGAAATAAAATTGTTTAATTAAAAAATGGCATAAAAGAAACTGCCATGTATTTTTTATGTAATGTAAACTATCCACCTTTAACTATCATATCATTAAAAAAAATTGTTATGAAATAAAAAATAATAGTTGGTTAAACTTTTGTTAAACAGGTAGAATTTAATCAATTTGACTTAAAAAATAAATTAAACCAATCTAACTCTTTTATTTATCTGCTCTGCATTAGAAAAGGAATTGATTAATTTCTTATTATCATTTAAGAATATATTATTAATTATTATTTTTCTTGGTATAAAAAATAATTATTTTTTTCTCATACTATTGGTTTTCTTCACAACCTGAGATTCTCCCATGCCGTTCCGCCATCTACACCCATCAACCATTCCCTCTTCAAAATCTTTCCTTTCACCCTCCCAACCAATCTTCGACCCCGTTTTCGTCTGAAATTCCGTTCCTTCCTTCCGCAGGCCCCAGATCCGTTTCGCCCTGTTCCGATATGAAGAACCCGAGGAAGAAGAAGAGACCGAAGCCCCAGAAGAAGGTTGAGGAGAGAAAAGGAGCAGAAGGGGTTGTGGAGAACGAAGAAGAGGAGACAAAGAGAAGGGTTTTGGATGCATTGGTGGACGCTTTCTCGTTGTCTTCCATAAGGGAAGCTTCCGTAGCGTATGACATTGCAGGGTGTGATCCCGACAGGGCTTCGGAGATCCTCAGAAAGGGGTTGTCGGAGGATTCATTTTCGTGTTGCTCTTCTTCTTACAGCGGTGGAAGCAGTGGCGGTGGAACATCTTCTTTGGGAATGGAATTGGGGTCGAAGGAGGAGGGGGAGCAGAATTGCGGGGAGGGTGTTGTTGTGGGGGGTTTCAAAGGGGGGAAGCAGAAGAAAAAGGTGGTTGCTTCAACTGGCACTGTTTCAACGGTTTTGGGCAAGGAGTATGTGAGGAGGAACAAGGGAAGGAACAAAGGGTTTAGTGCTAATGATGGAGTTTTTGATATGGAGAAGGCAGAGCAGTTCCTCTGCTCGATGCTTGGGGAGGATTGTGATCTTAATTTGGCTGTTGTTAGAGACGTTCTTTGTGAGTAAATTGCCCTTTTTTGATGTTTTTTTCTTTTCAAGATTTGTTGGCTGTGAAAATAAATTACTAAATGTTTAATTTTTAAAATTTATTTATTTATTTCAATTATGTAATTGATCTAAGTCTCTATACCTGCATACATTATTTATTATGTAAGTGTTAAAGCTAGTTTAAAAATGTATGCATAGCAATTAAAGTAAATAATTTATTGTATAGAGACTAAATAAAAAGTAAAGATAATATATCTATAAGAACCAAATGAGTAATTAAACCTAAATTTTATTAAAGATTCAACCATTTGACGTGATTCTTAAAGGAAACTCAGATGGTCTTTTGAGTTTAAATGGGAGTAAATTATTCCTGTTCCTTAAAGTGATCTGATGCTGCTTTTAGACTTTTTTTGTCTTTGCTTGTGCGTTAAAGCAAGAAACCTTATTAAAGACATTTTATGCTTGTTTCTATGTGGCGGTTTTGATTTTTTTTTAGTAGATTAGTTTCTTTTGGTTTATTATTTATTGCCTGAACCTGGAATTTGTGTTTGCAGGTCAGTGTGGATATGATATTGAAAGGGTATGATGGCAATCTGAGATTGTAAAGTTTTGTCCTTAGCACTTGATGTTCTTGTGTTTTTTCAATATTGCACTTGTTACTTTTAGTCAGTTAATTGTTGTCTCTGTACTAAAAAAGGTTTATTTTGTTTGTTTGTTTGTTCTCTTTTTGTTGGTTTTGTGGTGGATATATTTAAAAGCAGATGGTTATATCCTCAGACTCAGCTCGTCAGCTGTGTTTCTGGAATCTCTTTATGGGTGCGGGTTGATTGGAAAGCTTTTTTTGTCTCAAGTCTTTTGGCTTTTGAGTTTACTTAATACATACATATCTGAACTGAACAAAATTTGGGAAATAGGAAACAGAGTAAAACACAGTTACATTTTTGTAGACATAATCTGTTGTTTTCTTTCTTATTTGGTATAAGCACACACTTTCAAAATGGTAGCAATGACGTGTCATGACTGTGTGGTGTATTTATCCATGTTGGACATTGCATCTTGGATATTTTAAATACTTGTAGTTGCATCTTTATAATTTTCTTCTATTTTTTAAATTTTATTCCAATACACATTAATACCAAAATAATCAGATAAATTTTAGCAATTCATCATGTCTATCTAAAGACTCTGCTTTGTGGTTTAGCTTATTTAATATCAATTTTATGTGTTGTGTCATAGCCGTATTGGTTTATATGATTTTTTAAATTTGTGGTGTTCCCATGGCCATATTGTGTCATATGTGCATGCCATGTTGTATCCATTCCTCTTTGGTTTGTATGGCACTGCTTTTTTTTGTTTTTGAGTTTGTTGGCCACAATTTTTAGCTATTCTAGTTGTACTTTTAATTCTGTAGATATTTTTGTGTAAATTGGTAGTAGTGGTGTTGCAGTATCTGGTTTCACATCTCTACAAGAGTTTTAGGGAGCTACACAGATCAAATAAAGTTATGCTAGTTTGTAATATGATTAGCTCTGAATGATTTTCCAGGCTTCAAATGTATTGCTTGATTTAGCTGGATCTACAATTGAGAAATCCAATACTGACAGACATCCTAACTACAGAGTAGACAACATAGGAGATGGGAGAGTCTTTGTTGACCCCAATGACAGCGTAAGTGGCAGAATAGAATCATGTTTATTATTGTTTTCAAATTTGCGCTTGTTTTATTTTTGGAACTGGTATTGTATTCTAAAAAACTCAGTAATGTGCGTATTACTTAAGCTACTGCAGTTGCACTACATCATGTAGTTTTTATATTATTTGTCTATTCAACTCTACAGAGTTGCAAAACTGTTGATTTTGGAGGTAATTTTGACCATAGTAGTTAGTATCTTACGATTCACGATACGTACATACGGTTTCACCATTCCATGATACGAATCGTTTGAAGAATCTTTGTTGTCCCTGAATCTTAGCTGGATCGTGCGATTCGCACGAAGAATCGCTGAATCGCGAACCGAAACGATTCCGTATTGTGTGAATCAGTGTGGATTTTAAAAAATGAGTAAATAAAAAAAGATAGACAGCATTTGTTAATAACATGTATGCACCACATTATTTTTTTAGAGGTTGTTTTGGTGAAATTGTGTGGTATATATATATATACATATACATATATATAATTTATTGTATCTTGCATGTATACATATCTTATATATTTAAGTATATATTAAATTTTTTAATGTTTATGAATCTTACGATTCACGATACGAAACGATTTACGATTCATAATATCAACTCTCTGATACTACCATGATTTTGACTTCATTTTCTGCACCCTTACTGTACATTGTATTAATTGCCTATTTTTTGTAACAGTTGATAGACAGGAGATCAGAGTCCACATCTATTTCATCAGATGGTGATATTTCTGATAATATATGGTCTCTCGGATCCTTTGGAAGGTAAATTATATCAATGTATTATGTTCCAGTTCATGGTATAGACTCAATAAATTATGGCTTTTTCTTTCTGTTTCTATCCCATGACACCCCTCCTTCCAAAAAAATGGAACTTAGAGGATCTGTCAATGATAAATTAATATCTTTTAACCTGTTTCATCAAATTATTATATTTATCTATAGAAGTAACCTGGTAAATAAATTTATTTTAGGTAGTTGCCAATTGAATGTTCCGATAGACATCTCCTGCTGCATAATATTTCAATTGCATCTTTACATGTACATTTTTGTTCTTTGAGGGTTGAAGTTCATAGAATCTCAAGGTACATTCATTGGGATGGAATTCTCTGTTTCATCCACTAGGATTGCAATTATGCTTAGCAGGCCAAATATTATCGTTCTCAATTCCTTGCATAAATTGTAGTAAATTCAATCTTGAACCTGGGCTATAATGCTTGCAGAATTCCTGGGAGTCAGGCATCCTACCCTTTAGATGAAAATATACAATTGCACATGCCACTTTTGTACTGATTGAATTAGTGATATAAGATTGGGCTAGAGAAGAAGACAGGTGTGGTAGTTTGCACGTAGTCACAGATTCAATGCTCTCAAGGCCACACTATAGTACCAAATTAAATAAATAGATAATACTAATAGAACTTATTATTTTTAATTTTGGTTTGCCTGTTACTTTAATGTCCCTCCTATTCTAGCATTTATTTTTAGCCCCTTTAGACCTTCCTGCATTCAAATCTTGACATCCTCTTAAACAACAATCTTGGTATGCGGAACCTAACTCCTCTACCTTAGTTTTTTCTTGGTTTTAGGAAATATGCGGAGGTCCTCTCTAATTCTAAGGTTGATTTTGCTATTAGCTCAGAATGTACAAAGTCTGACATTCCTCTAAAGGTGTCCGATATTCCTCAGAAGGTGTTGGAATCTTTGTTTAACTTTCCCAAAAGCACTGAACATGACAAAGATAGCATGAATTGGAGAAATGTAGTAAAGAAAATTCAGTCTTTGGGACCTGGGTTCAATGTTTCCCCACATGTTGCAGAATCTCAGCAACGTACTTACGGTACATAATGGCAAATTTGAAATACTTGCATCTACTGGCTTATCTTGAACAGTATCTGTTCATTACTGCTTTTGTGGTTCCATTTTACTATTCTAAAGTAGTTGGCTGATTTTCAGTAATTGCAAATACTTTATGATTTGTTGCATGCTTACGTCTCCTTGTATTTTACTTTTTATTATGTTTTGAAATGGGACTTTCTTGGTGGTTTTATTGAAAATGTTGGACTGAAATTCACTCAATTTAAGGATTAATGAAATTAATATGATTGAGTTACCTCTCTCTATGTGGTGTGGCCAGGTGGCTTGGGGGCTTGCCATCCTAGGCAACCTGAGTCAGAGCAAGGAGAATACATCATGCATTTTTGGCAAGATTACCTCTGATATTGGTAGAGATTGTTAGAAAAGGTTGGATCTTGTTGAGTATTATTACCAGAAAATGTGAAATGGGGTCTTCCTAAACACATTTTCCTTGGTCTTGATCTTGTTCAATTAGTAGGAGCAGCACAAGCATTCAATCAATTAGTAGGAGCAGCACAATGCTTATGCTAATGAATTTCTTCAAAAAGTTTAGAAATTAATATAGGGTAAAATAGAAAATAAATTTATTCTTAAAAAATATAAAATGTTAAAAAAATTGAGGAAAGTTGGGTTTATGATATATTATTGGTAAATGGGAAAGAAAACACGATGATAACCTGGGAAACAAATATAGTTAGGCTAGCACTTTTGGTTTCTTAGGTGTTATAATTGTACGATTTTGGTCCTTCTACTGGTACTGTTAAGTATTTAGCTTTGTTGATGTGCCACTGGATGATGGCATGGCAACTGATGTATTGCTTGACATATATGCTGACATGACATGACTTAATTGCACTTCTGGTCCTCCATGATTGCAATACTAAAGGAACCGAAGGTGTAATTTAGCCATGATAACATATGTACGAGGCAACTTATTAGGTGTCACGTTAACAAAATCTGTTAAATATTTAACTGAAGACTGACAGGTGACCAAAGTTGCGCAATTGTACATACCAAAATGACCTAATTCATGCAATTGAAGTCTGAGAGACCAAAACCACACAATTGCCATATCTAAGGAACCAAATGTGCAATTAAACCAAATAGTTATATATAAGAAAGTAATATATGTTTTGTTAAAATTAATTATAGAGTAATTTTTAAAATTGTCCTCACAATCTCTACTTGTTTAAAATGCTATGTTAGCGTATGCAATAATACCACTTTCTTATTCTAAAAATAAAAGGAGGAAAAGAGAAGTGAAAAGATGTCCAACTATGGACGTCTAATTACTCTAATCTTATTGTGTATTTAGTTATTTTGATTATCTTATTTTTGTATGCTTCAATTTGATGGTTTCCTTGATGCTGTCGAATTGAACCATGACACTTCATTTGTTTCTTTTGCTTTTCCCATTTGTAGCTAAGGGAGATGAATATCATGTATTTAGGGAAGATTCAAACCAGCAGTGGGATTCAGTGAAATCTTATTACAAGAAAGTAAGTTCACATTTGGCCTTTTCTTGGGATTATTTCATTGTGATCTTTAAGCCAGTTTTCTATTGAGTTCAAATTCAGTTGATAACATAAAGGGATGATATTATTTTGCAGGCTACAACAGCGTACACCAAAGGGGATCGAGCTTATGCTGCATATCTTTCTGACCAGGTTTATTCTTCTCTTATGAGAACAACAGAATTTTGTATGGAAACATATGACTTATTTTTCCTTGATAATTGAGATGTATATTTATAATAATCTGTTAAATTTTGTTTTTTCACAATTTAAATCTCGGATCGATAACCTTGACATTAACTGTATTTATCCGAGCCTTTACTATGGTTTGCTTTGTTATATGATGCTAACTATTTTTATGTCTGGCTAGGGTAAAGAACAAACTAAACTAGCTCAGAAAGCAGACACTAGGGCCAGCCATGACATATTTATAGCTAGGTTCGTGGATTTCTTTGTGAAGTCTAAAGCCAGAGAACTTCCTTTTAACAATTGCCTCATGTACTATTGCTCGTATTAAGCTACTGTTTGTGATATATGCAGAAACAAGGGTATAGAAAACGTGATAACTATTGATTTACATGGGCAGCACGTGAAACAAGCAATTAGAATGCTGAAACTCCACCTTCTTTTTGGATCATATGTCCCCTGTAAGCATTTCCGAGGGCCTAGGTTCTCACATGTTCTCAAGACTTTTAGACTTGCATTATTGAATTGCATTTGCATTTACATCTGTCTGTTTATCTGATTGCCTTTATTTATATCCCTGCCTCAGCTGTACAGACACTAAGGGTTATCACAGGATGTGGATCGCATGGTTTTGGAAAGTCTAAGCTGAAACAATCAGTATGGTTTAATCCACCCTCTTCCATCCTATTGTCTATGCTCTTGTATCTTGTGTGAAACATAGTTTTCAAAGTATTTACATGTTGACCAATATTTTGGAACTTGGTTATTAAAAGGGAAATTGACTTGTTTCTAAACACAGGTTATAGAGCTTTTGGGGAGAGAAGCAATTGAATGGAGGGAAGAGAATCAGGGAACTGTGTTGATTAAGCTCAACGGATGGAGAGAGTATAGCTTTCTGGACAGCAACAGTGACAGTGATAATACTGATTGATTAAGCATGTTGCATAAGTTATGTGCATCAACTTGTTGTACCATATTAGATCATTAGCCTGGGCAAAATAAATAAAGTAGAGATTACATTGACATGTACATTGCATGTTAGCCAAGCTAGATCTTTGGACATATTGTCTTCCTATCCTATCATGTGTAACCTGTAGCTTTATTGAGTTTGGATGTACGACTCAAAATTACTCAGCTGTGTGAATAGGTAAAAGATATTTAATTTCATTTTCAGGGATTTTACATTTAACTTTTCCATTTTCTGTTGTTAGTTGGCTCAAAGCCACGACTCTTAAACTGTAGAGTTAACAACTCCAAGTGTACAAGCTCACTTTCAATTTGAGCTTAATGAAATCTTTTTTTGGTGAAGTCTGGTAAATTTGGGTGGTAATGCTCAAAATAATGAGTTTATGATCGAATTGCTGAGACTTTTGTAGTTAAATTAAAAATGATTGCATCAAATCCTGTAATGGGAGTTTTACATGTTATCAGAAAGGAATATATCTCTTCAACATCCTATATTTCACTCACATTCACTTAGCAGTATTTTGTATAAAAGAATATAAAAATAAAATAATAATTTATAAAGTTATAGAGTTGTAATTTGGATGAGAGGAGAAAGTGATGATGTTAAAGTATTATGGGAACATTTTTTTCGGTCATGGGAATTTTATGTTCAAAATGTCTAAATATTGTGATAAAAAAAGTTCATCAAAACTTTATATTAACTAATAATATGATAAAAATATGCTCAAAATGTCTAAATATTGTGATAAAAGAACAGTTCATCAAAACTTTATATTAACTAATAATATGATAAAAAATGTATGTAAGGCAAGAATATTTCTGAGTTGGTTTTTGACTAAATTGAGTCTAAATCCATATTTTAAGAACTAGTTTTTGCATGTTTTCAAGTAATAGTGCTATTTTTGTTATGTTTATATAATTATATTATGTACCAATGTCATTTCTTTCAAAGATTGTAATGTAACATGTAATTTCAATTGTCACTTAATACGATTTTTTCTTTTTTTTTTAAATATCGTGTTATTTAATTCAAAGTGCAGACTTTAGACTTTATAGCCATACAATTAAATATGAGAAAAACTGATTCTACATCCACTAACTCCACATATAAATTTATGAATGATTTCCTAAATGCATGACACCTAATCCTTAAATAATAGGTGATTTCTTAAATACATGACACATTTATATGTGAATGATTTCCTAAATGCATGACACCTAATTCTTAAATAATAGGTGATTTCTTAAATACATGACACATAATCCCTAAATAATAGGTAAGTGCTATGAAAAACACAATTAATTGCTAACAAATACTACTCATTATTATTATTATTATTATTATTGCAATTGCAATTGCAATTTTCTGCAGGGTAGTGATATTAAATTATAGTTTCAAGGGTAATGTGTCTATAGGTCTTTTAATATAGTTTAGTATATTAGTAAAATTTACTGAGTTGAGTTTATAAAAACAGTTTGCATAGACATTTTAGTTTAATAAATGATCGTTTAAGAAGTGCTTTAATCCATACTTGCACTTTTGCACTTGTTTACACTAATTCAATAAGGTAGGAGGTAATTTGAAAATATCATTGGAGCTAACAACTTCTCAACTTTTTTTATTGTATACTCAAAATAGAGGCTTGTGTGAGTAAAAAGAGTGAGCTTTAAGTAAAAAACTTTTTGCCTCCTATCATTAGAGTGGAAATTAGTAATTGTTCCAGATTGTAACAAAGACCTCTACAATTGATTACCACACTTTTTTGTGAATTGGTATTAATTATCAAAGTAAGGATTTTAACAATTATATATATATATATATATTAATTTTATCCTACTCTATTATTGATTTTTATATATCAGGATGGTACGTATAGTATTTATAGGCTTATAGACAAATACTGAAGAACTATTGTGGGAATGAAGTGAGTCTTCAGGACATGGATATTCCCTACAACCAATAAACTTAAAAAAAAAGAATTAGAAGATAATATGTTCTTTTAATAGTTTTTGTAAGAAACTAGACCAATAGGAAATATTTTGGGGTCTTAAAATTTACTAAATTAAAAATATTGATTTTATATATATATATATATATATATATATATATATATATATGTATGTATTAATTTATGTATACGTAAACAGAATGTGGGTTCACATGTCACTGTCCTTAGGTTTGAGGGAAAAGGTTTGTAACAAGATTGAGATTTTACATGAAGGATAATTTAGAAAAAAAAATGTACTTTTAACTATAAATTTTTTACAAATATACTTTTAACCATGTTTAGTTTTCAAAAGAAATTTAACCTCTTGCCTTGAGTAAAAGATTAGGATCAATTAAAAAAATATAGTTTTCTCACCAATAATAAAACAAGTTTTTGCTCCACGATCAAAACAGCTTTATTTGTCAAAAACAAAACATCTTAAATCACACAATTATACTTAAAAATTTAAAATTATTTTCTTAAATCCAAATTTATCCATCCACTATAATTATATATGTAAAATTAAATATTAAATTTAAATATAAAATAACATTTTTAGTAAATTTAAATATAAAAAAATTTCAATTTTAATGCTCTGATTTTAAGTTAATCTTATACATCTACACTAAATATGATTGAAGATCATTTAAAAGATTTACTTTATTTTAGGAAATCAAGAACATTAAATGAGTTTAACAGTATAAAATTAAGCATGTATAAACAAAATTACCTAATCTTACATTGATTAAATATATTAGTTCAATTCATTTAATATTCCTGAGTTCATACCACAGATATTTTTCTAAATTATGCAGTACCCTTAATTACATTTATTGAGAATGATGTTTAAGTTTAATCATAATCATATTCTTTAGAATAATAACACTAATTAGGATTTAGATGAAATAAATAATAGATTTAATTAAGATTATTTGTTTATACTTAAGTCCAGAAATAATTCATAGACTCTCAATGGTTGATTAGCAGAACAAAAGTTAAGATCTGGCATATTAAGGGAAGCTATTTATCTTGGGACGGTCATGTTCATTTAAAATTTCATCCACAAATGCCATTTTCCGAGTGTCACAAACATACAACTAATAAACCTATTAGCACATGCTTATGAAAGCTAAAGTTAAGTAGTTCGTAGACAGAATAAAAAACTAGAAACACCTTGAACAAGTCCTGGTTGAGAATCAACGTATACATTTATAGAGGAAGTTCACCGCTGTCAGCAATCACAACCTTGCTCTTGGGAGTGCCACTTTGCCTTCCTTCCGCTTCAACCTTGTAAACAACATCCATTCCAGAAATAACTTTACCAAAAACAACATGCTTTCCGTCCAACCTATCAAATACATATATACATTAATAGTTAGTAATTTCTTAATGCATGGCAACCACGTAAATCACCAATGAACAGATTGATGTATGTCATAAGATTGTAGCAGAATCAAAGTATTATGCACACTTCAAATATGAAATATACAACATAAGATTTGATATTTGTTTTCTTCTGCGAATTTATTGATCTAGATTAAATTACCAGCTAGTTGTCACAGTTGTGATGAAAAATTGTGAACCGTTGGTATCAGGACCTGCGTTTGCCATTGACAGAAATCCTGTTCATACAAAAAAATAACAAAAAAGCTTTAATGCCATCATAGGTTCATTTGAATTTATGTTTTAACAAACAACTATAATAATAAAAGAATATTACCTGGTCCAGTATGCTTTAACTTGAAGTTCTCATCAGGAAACTTCTCTCCGTAAATTGATTCTCCGCCCATTCCATTGCCATGTGTAAAATCACCTCCTTGGATCATAAAGCTAGGAATAATTCTGTGGAATGAGCTACCTTTGTAATGGAGAGGCTTTCCACTTTTACCAATTCCCTTTTCACCTAATAATTTGGACAAAATGTAAAATTAATATAAAATATGTTTTAATTTGTAAGATGAACATGTGCACATTATAAATCCAAGCAGTGATATCATTATCTTATATCATTAAGAAGGAGAGAGGAAATGTTATTAGACTCAGATATCAGTGAAAAGAACCACGAGAATAAAAAACAATCCACCTTCACTCTAAGAACTCAACTATATCTTCCTAATAAATGTGTCCTCCATTTGTTCTAATGAGTAGAGCAGTTTAATCACAGGTCGATTGTTACTCATTAGTTCTTACATTGAATGAATCTATTTATTCTAACACAACTGAAATATGAAACTTTAAAAAAAAAGGATAGAAACAAGTTCTATAGCTATTATATAAATCAATACACAGAAGCAGCAGAAACAAGCTCACCTGTGCAAAGAGCTCGGAAGTTTTCTGCAGAAACGAAAATAAAAACAAGGCTTCAGTTAACATTAAATGATACTTGATAAGAATCAAAATGCAGAGAATTTAATAACTCAACCTGCAGTTTTTGGAACTGCCTTCCCGTAAAGACCGATTTCAATACGACCTGGAAAGTCAATCATCATAGCATAAATACCAATGGTCAAAATTTCATACTCAAATTTCTGGGGAAAAGGAATGATGAAACATCAACTCAGCGTTATCAATGACAGATAGTGGAAGGAAAAAATTGAAAATAACATTATGTTGCTGACATAGCGTGCCTCCCTTTATGGCGGTTGGCAAAAAATCTGCCATGGCAACCACGGTGCCTTCATTTAACAACAGTGCACTAACGTATCTATATCATTTATAGTATAAGTGGATTGTGACCCCAGCTGAATTTTACTTGTAATTTGAGTTGCCGTTCTGGGGAGGATTTTACCTAACCACTCCCCAGCCTAAGGGCTAATCTTACAGCTTTAGCTATAAGGATACCTGATCAAGGACAAAAAAAATATACCTCTAACAAACAACAAAGTTCTCCCAAAACTCTACCAACTAAGTTTACACACATAGGGAATGCTGATCATTTAGAATTGTACAAGGATTAATTATTAAGCAAAAAATCGACACACACTCCCAGTTCCACTTACATCACCAAAACATCCAAAATCACTTCCACAAACCATATATCAATCAAACTCATTTAACCAATATTTTACCTATCATGAATCACTATTCCTTCATTATAGGTAGATTGTTGGTTAAATAAGTTTGTTTAATATTTGCTCATGGGAAATGATTTGTGTTAAAGTGCGTGTGAAACATTACTCAATTATAATTTTAGAAGGTATCTTTAGTCATCTATCATCTCATTTCACTTTGAATCAAATCAATGAGAGTAAAACATAGACACAACACATAGATTAAATAAAAGGCATAAAAAGAATTAAGGTTAGAGACCTGCAGCTTTTCCATCGATCTCAACATCAAAGAAAACCTTGTTGGTGACTTCCTTCAATTCCTCCTTTGATTTCTTCGCCTGTGAATGCAAAATGAAAAATGAAAAAGGGAAGCAGAATTGAAATTTGTACCAAACTCAATAGCAATTCATATATTTCTATGGCATGGAACTTGATTTATATTGAGATGATATAGTGATTGATTTTCCCCCTCATAATCTCGATCTCAAGCTCAAATGTTAACCCATTCCCTTGATCCTAGAGAAATCGGAGTACATCTAAGTTTGAATACGCAAATTGAGACCTGAATGAGAGCTAGGGTTCCAAAGAGAAGCAGCGTACAGAACAGCAACGACGTCGTTTTCGCCATCTGTGATCTCCGTTTCGCCGCTAAGACTGGGATAGTGAGTGAAGTAATGAAGATGTCGGAGATTGTCACTTTATAAGAGGATTTTGTCATCTCAGCCAATCGGCATTTGACACGTAAGCATTTATTTGAACTTGTTTGATCTAATTGGTTATCTAACTGGGCCTTGTTTTTCAACTTTAGGCCTTCAATAATTCTAGGCCTTTTCTTTATTCTAACTGCACTTCCATATTAACACAAAAAGATAAAAAAAAAAGTTGTTTCTCCCTATAACATATCACTTTAAACATGCACTCAACATAAAATTTAAAACTCAACATTACTCTAACGGATGTGGAAATCTGGAAGTAGTTGTTATATACTCCTATTTTAGATATCTAGAAGGTCATTTTCGTGTTTCATTGAAGCTTCTGGATGACCATAACCGAAAGTTAGTCATGAGTTCTGAATTTTCATATTTTGAATGGTGTGTTGTAAATGATGTTGAAGATCAGGATCCGAAACTCATTTATGTTTGTTTATGGATCTTGACATCTGAAATGTCATTTATTGCAATCCAGATAAGCTTTCGGATGATCAAATCAAAAATGTAATTTGTCTATTTGAAACTTTGTAATTTGAATTGCGAATATGAATATTAAAGGATAAAGTATTTTAAATCATTAAGGAGAAAACAAATCTTGTTTCGAAAAAAAAAATAAATCCAAAATGCTAAACTTGAAAGTTAATATATATATTTCTAAAAATTTATTTTGGTAATTTTGTGTTTGAAAAATGTATTTCATATATTATTTTTATTCAAGAAAACTCATTCTTGTAAACTGTTATCGAAAGTCTGTTTTAAAAAATATATATATTCTAGAAAGTTCATTTCTATTTTTTTTTTATGTATTTTATATGTTTTGGAAAAGCATATTCCAAAAATTTATTTTAAAATCCTATTTCAAAAGTCATGTTCTGGAAATTTCAAAAAAGAGAATAGATAATCCAGAAATCAAGTCTATGAAAGGAAAAATATCATTGTAAAAATTATGATAGTGCAATTAGAAATTATGGGGTTGCAGAAAAGGAAAGCTTATTCTATTCGGCACCTTATTACCCCATTCCCGTAGTTTCTTCTAACACCAGTACAGTTTCTTCTAGCACCCTATAGTCATAGTGTATTTACTACAATACCCTTGTTCATTAATGCGAAATCTTATTCCTTTCAAAACATGTTGAAGACCTTCCAACTTAGGTATTTTAGATAGGTTTCAGAATAGTTGGGATTTGTTATTTTGGGAAGCTTAAAATTATTGTTCTCTAATGCATTTTTTTTTATTGACAATATATATGTTCTTTTTTTTCTTCGTCCTTTTTACTTTTTAATTATTTAAGAAGACTCTAAAAAGGGAGATCATGTCCAAATTTAATCACTTTTTTAGATAAAGTTTAATATTGAAGCTTAAAGCTAAATAATAAGATTGAGAATGCGTGTAAGCAATTATGTAATTATTTAGCATAAAAAATAATTTTTACGTTCATATTTGTGTCTTAAAGCTGGATCCATTTGCAACATTATTTAGATATTGAATTTGCATACTAAATACCAAAATTGATAGACTTACATTTTATAGGTTCACTTCTTTTATTTCAGTTGGGCTTTCCAACCCGAGGTAAGTCCTCTCCACACTCCCATATTCTCATACTCACCCCCCTTGTACCATCTTTGGTTATTTCTTTTTAATTGACTTCAAACACTCCTTCCGTTCCATGTACCATTGTGAATATGTAAAATTAGCTATTTATCTTTGTTTGTAATCCATTACCACATCTTAACTTAAGTAAAGATCTCAATACTATTCACTCTATCATTCTTAATAAAAATTTGGTTTTCTTGTTTCTAAATCTTTCCTACCACTGCTGTATAACCCCAAACCCCAATCACCTTATTTGACGCCCAACATATACAAAATTGTATAAAGTGATTTCTAGCTTCACCATGATCTAACTATTACTCATACTCCATGTCATCCAAGAAATTTTGCATTTAAATTTGTTTTCTCTTCGATTTTGCACATCACACACAACTTACTTTCCAAAGACATTTCTCTACCCTTCAGGTTGACTCTCATAAGTAACCTATCTATTAGCACCCTCCAAGCTACTATATGAGTCGAAGGTAAGACATTTGTGGTCCAAAACTGTTCAAATAAAGGTCTATATTCCCTGTCTATGTCATTTCTTAACAACCTATAAGCAGATATAACCGTATACTCTAGCTTTTCGTCTTCCTTCCAAACCCACAAGTCCTTTCTTTCTTTGATAAAAATTTGCTTTCTAAGTTTTGCATAAGATGCCTTTTCTCTCTCAATTCCCATTTAAATAACGATCTTCTCCATACTAGTTTTCAACTCCATTGATTATGACTCCAACATCCTGCCTGACAGAGGAAAAACGTTTTAAGTATCGTTATTGAAAAGAGTCTTGGGAATCTCTCGCTTAATGTACCTCCTTCATTCCATTTATCTTCCCAAAACCTTATCCTCTTTCCATCGCCTAGAACTCAATTCACTTTATCTTCAAAGTTATTTCCCCACTCAGCCAAATTCTAGATTTTCTTCCAATCTCTCCACCACTTAATTTCTCTCCTACTCCTTATATTCCTTATAAGGTCTCTCCGTCTACCATACTTAGACTTTAGGATTTCTTTTCACATTCCTCCTAAATTCTCCATATCCATTTACCTAGTAGACCATTATTAAATAATATCTTTTAACCCTACACCTCCTTCTTCTTTTGCATCACATAGTTTCTTCCAAACAACTCAAGCTATTTTTCTCTCTTCCTTCCTTTATCCCCGTAAGAATGTTCTCTTTATACTCTTAGTTGTATTCACAACCAATACAGACATCTTATGAAAAGACATATAAAATAGTAAGAGAGAAGATAATAGAGATCTAAACAAACAAATTCTTCCTGCCATAAAGAGAAATTTACATTTCATATGTCCGATTCACATAACTTTATTAACTTGAGGTGAACTCAAATTCTCTAATTAATTTAAATAGTTAAGGTTAAACATCTCAGTATATCTCAGTATTTTGATCTATTTGATGATAATATGATTTTTAAAACACCACATGTAATTGTAAACCGTATTGTCCATTAATGTAATTTAATTTCTCACAAATCTCAAATAACTACAAACTGTAGAAAATTTATTTAAATACCTATATGCAACATCGTTACTATTTCCCACTACTTTAAATAATAATTTTAAATGAACCATTGTACTATTAACAACGTAAAATGTTCCAAATGTTTTCAGGAAAACATTGTTTGTTCACACATCCATTGTTTCACATTGAGATTGTAGGGTTTTTTTTTTCTACGGGCATGGTGTATTATTCCAAATTAGTATAACTTATATTAAAAAATAGATTTTAAATTTAACTTTATAAAATTAGTTTCTATTTGATAATGGTCTGAATGATTTGATAAATTTAATAATCTTTCTATGATAAATATTTTATAATTCTGATTTATATGAAGAAGATATAAAAAATTATTTTAAATCTAACTTAACTTTAACCAGTTATAATACTTATATATTATAAAATATTGCTATCGTAGAAGATTCTAAAATAAATAAAATTTGTTAAAACATGATTTCCAACAATTAAAATCACTCAACTCATTATATTATAAAACTAGACTTCCTCCCCCACCAAAATGTATGGCCGGAATAAACTGGATTCCATTTGATCTAATTGGACCTTATTATATTCAAATGCTGCAATGAAATACGTGCAAAAGTAAAAGACCACCTGCTATTACTTTTTTTCCTTTTTCTTTTTACAACTTTCTATGTTCAAATTATTTTACTTCCCAATAATTCAAATAGAATCTAATTCATTCATTACAGGGACAAATTTCTTTCAATTTTTTTTATTAACAAAACTTCATAAATTTGCTTAAGGGAAACAACCTTCTTACTACTTTAATTCAGTGTATAGTTACCATTGATATATGCAAATACTTACTACTTTTGCAATATGCAAAATATGCCACTTTCTAAATTTATTCTTATTGCTTCCAAAAAATTCCCAGTATCAGAAAAAAATAAAGATTTTCCCCAAAATATATGAACACCGAAAGCAAACCACTTTACTTGAGGAATATCAACAGATAAAGAGTAGGTTGAAATCATTATTTAATATTCATATATTAGTAATTAAATAGAAAAATGAAGTTCCCATCTCACTTTCACTCGTTATAACCAATAAGAACTTCTCTTTGGTAAGCTTATGCAACCTTAGCAATTGCACTTTATAAGTCCAATGAATTCAATTGAGTCACTCCATGATTTTCAGAGAAATTTCTTCTACAACCAACTATCATACCATGCTTTCATGTTGCTCGCAAGAAGAGAAGTTCAAATAATCATATATTTTATTTTTATTCTTTTTAGGTTATTATCTATGTTTTGAATCAGGTTGAAGAATGGAAGAAGAATCTCATGAAGAGGAAACCAACCATGAAGGTTCAAATTATGATATCAGAAGCTCTTATCATACACAAGCTCATCAATGGCTGCCTCATGGGAGGGTGTCCTTTTGCTGAGCTTCTTCATTCTTTTCTCTCCATTTTCTCATTATTGTGTATTTCTTTTCATAAGTTTTCACTTCATAACTTAAGATGTTGGAATGTGAGCATTCCATTTTTCTTCTCAATGGTAAAGACAAGTTTCAAGTGTTTTTCATTCTCTTCTCCACCCACAATTTACTTTCACTTCATAATCTTAAATTATCTTTAATCTCAAATTTTAATAAATATAAAATTATTTAATACACAAAAATATCCTCTTACTTTTCCATTAACATGAGTATTCCAACTTCAATTTTGTTGAAAAATATTAAAAGTAATAACCTTTTTAAGTTTAATTTGCTTTATTTGAACCTTTCAGAGTTGCTCGTAACACATAAGTGGAACTAAGAGGTTGTTTGGCAACAAAACCTATAACCTAACAAGTAAAAATAAATCAAAGTTATATTGCAAAAACAATATGAACATATGTGTGGCATTCATATTAATTATATCATGAACGTACAAACTCTTACCCCAAAAAAAAAAAATTAAGGAACGTTGACTAAAATTAAATTAGTAACAGGTTACAAATTTAATTAATTTTAGAAAATTTGCATGTTGTGTGTGCAGTTTCGAAATCATTTTTGGTCCATCAGAGCATCTTTTTAGCATGTTGAAATTGAAATAATATTGCGTTCTCAGTTAAGCCTCCACGATCAGATTCCATTCTTATTAATTTCAAATTTCTACTTGTCGGTTGAATGTAGTCTCAACACGCTACATTAATCCATTTTCTCTTCTTCCAGATCTTACACAATCGTTTTTAATTACAATAATTACTGTATTAATAAGATGTAATCTTTTAATTACAATAATTACTATATTCGTAGGTTATATCAATAACACGCAAAGAGGGATCATTCCGATTATTTAAAGCATCTTCTGAAGATAAGAGTAACAAGAAACCGTAAAAAATCAAATTTAATAAATTGAAGTTTCCATTCACTTCTATATACTATTATTATTATTAGTTTATATATATATATTTAAATATAAAGAAATTTAAATTGATTCATCTAATCATAACATAAATTAATTCAATTTTCAAATATTTAAAATTTTTAAAATTTTTGATATTTCTCGTCCAATCACTACATAAAATTTATTTTAAACATGTTCTAATGTTTCAACCAATCTCTTAAATAGGTGTGCACGATATATACGGTATAATTTTTTTTATAAAAAATTGAATATCTTACATTAATTAAAAATTAAAATATTTTATAATATATAAGTAGTATAAATTTTATGTTATAAATTGATTTTATAAGATTGAATTAAATTTAAAATTTATTTTAAAAAAAAATATCAAAATTATTTAAAATTTAATTATAATAATAATTTATTAGACTTATAACTACTAGGAATTTCTTATAAATATATAGTTTAACACACGAGTTTAACTTCGTGAACATAGTTACTTCGTCAACATAGTTACCGTCTCAAAATAATTCAGAATAATTAAAGAATGTGTTGGATATTTAATAAACAAGAAAAAGAGGTACCAAAGAAAATTGATATGAGGAGATATTAATATAATTTACGCTATTGCTATTTATGAAAACGCAGAAGAAGTTCATCATAAACTAACCAACTAGGAAATTGTCATTGATTATCCCATGCTAAACCGCACCAACCCAATTGTTTGCTCCTTCATGGTCTCTGCTTTAGTGGAGAAATGAGGGTAGCAGCTAAAGAAGAAGAAGGAGAAGATGCAGAAGCATAAGAATGAGGTCATGAATGATTCTTCTTCCACTCCTCAACCTGATTCAAAAGTTAGATGATAAAACGGAGAATAATAACAATGAAATAAATAGTTATTTGAACCTCTCTTATTGTGAGCAACATGAAAGCATGGAATGATACTTGGTTATAAAAAACATCTCTCTGAACATAACGGAGAGATTCTAATGAATTCATTGTGCTTGCAAAATGTAATATCTGAGGTTCATAAGCTTAGATTTTATATCTGTGTGTCAGCCACAACCACAAGTCTCAATTTTTTTTTTCTTTTAATGTGAATGCTAGTTGTATATAAAGAAGTCTTAGAGTTCAAACTTAGATAAAGCTTATTATTTTATTTAAATAATAATACCAAATATTGAATAATGCTACCCTTTTCAACTATTGGTGTATTTGGTCGACATGTTCTTATATTTTCTTTATTTTTTTCAATTACTTTATCTGTTATCTTTTTAATATTTTTGTCTTCATTTCTCTTTTTCTTAAACAATGATGAATACAATTCTCCTTCAATCACTCTAATCTTTTATACACGTATATAAAGATTATAGATAATGAATTAAAAAAAATGAAGATGAATAAATAATGATAAAAAGACCAAACAAAAACTCAAGAAACAAAAAATAAACTCATCATAATCAGATTTTTTTTTTGTTGCATAATTTACACTGGGAGGATCCAATTTGGAGTTGACGGTTAAGATGGAGGAGAGTCAAGTTTGTTTGGGAAGGAGTACAGGACGAAGATATGGTTAGCAAAATTTATATATATATATATATATATATATATGTTTAATAGAGGGCTACATGACAGACAGGTTTGGGGTGGGAACAATTCAGGGAAATTTTCTGTGAGATCAACATATGAGTGTCAAGTTGTGCGAAATCCAGGTGAGAACCATGATCTGTTCAATTTGATTTGGCGAGTTAAAGCTTTTCCTAATGTTCGCTTTACTGCGTGGAGGATTATCTTGAATAAAATACCAACAAGGTTTAGTCTGATCAGGCGAGAGGTGGTCGTTAATTCTATTACGTGTGAGATGTGTCAAGGTTTGGAAGAGACAACTCAACACCTTTTCTTAGAGTGTTCAGTCGCTCAAAGAGTATGGTAAATGTGCTATAGATGGATAGGTATCCTGTTCGTTCAAAATAAGGATCTGAAGTCTCACTGTTGTTGGTGTTTTAGTTTAAAGAAACTCTTGTTTTGTTGTTGGTGTTTTAGTTTAAAGAAACTCTTGTTTTGAGGATATAGTCTTCTTGGCTTAGTACCTATTTTAAGTGTATATTGTTTCTAGTTCTTGGTAGACAACTTTAAAAAGAGAAGTGATATTTGTTCTAGTTCTAGATGGGTATCATGCCTTTATCTGTAAACGGATTGGGAAGTATCTCTTTTTAATTAATTAATTTTTTGTTGATAAAAAAACAAAATTATAAATTTAATTCCTGACATTATTTTATTATTGGATAATAAAAGTCAAAAAGAAGAACAAAAACACTTTCATTATGAGAATGTGGGCACAAAAATTTATTTTCTTGGGAAAACTTTGAAACAAACATAGCTTTTGGTTGGATGACACAAACGTTATTTACACTCTATTATGGTGTTCTCCTTTTCATGCAAGAGTTTGTAATCATTATCGACTTCATTTTCATTATTTATTTTCTGACTTAAATTACCCAAGTACTTGACTTTATATTTAACTAATAAAAGCAGTTAAAACATTAAAGGACAAGTGAATCCCCAAGTAATAAAAAAAAAATCCCCAAGTAAATATTTTTTTTTAAAATATTACACAAATAAATTTTCCATATTTGCTTACGGAATTAATAGGCTCATTTCTTATTCATAGGAAAAAGTCAAATTTTGACATGGGAACAGTAGTAATTTTAAGGAAGACCACTATTTTCTAGTTCGAATTAAGCTTTATGGAGATTAAATTCCATGTGTAAAAAGTAAACGAGTTTATTTATGTAAATATAAAATTTGAGATTTTTTTTATAATATTTAAAAAATAAGTGTAAGTGAGAAAAAAAAAGGACAATTTAATTTGTGTTTTCTTTATCTTACTTTTTTAAAAAAATTGTTATATTCCAATAATACTCTTTATGTGTATTTAATTTTATGATTCTATACATTCGTTTCAGAAATCATACGAGACTGTATAAAAAAGTGCTTTTGAAAATAAATTGTGTGTTATAAAATTTACTTCATATCAAAATCATATTCAAAATCTATACTAGGTGAATGATCATTAAAATCTTAAATAAAATAGTATTAATAATTTTTTTTAAAATGTCATTTTTATAACTATATTAATAAAGAGAAAAAGATAGATGAGAAATAGGAGAATTGAAAGAGGAAAAAAAGATATAAAGTAAAAATAGTGACAAAAAGAGAGGCAGTAGGAAACAAAAGAGAGCACTGAGGGAAAAAAGAGGAGAGAGACGGAAAACATGAGAGAAAGAGAAAAAGAGAGAATTTTAATTTCTTTAAATATAGTAAGTATATATTTCCTTATAAAACATTTTATATTACCGAAAAACTAATTCTTTTTAGAAATCTCTTTTAAACATAATTTTAGAAAATATTTTCTTTTAATTCATCTTACTGATATCAAATATTAAGTTAAATATATTTTGTTATTGTACACTTTCATAAAAAAAATTATTTAGATTTTGTAAAGTCATTTTAAGACATCTAATTACTGAAAATATATTAAACCCTAAAATATGTAACCGCTTTGTAAATTATTAATTTGTATCATGAAAAAATATTATTTTTAATGAAATATTAACCTTTTATTTTCTTTAGAAAGTGTAATTTGCTTTTGTAAATATCCTAGTTACTCATTAACCAGTTTTTTGTGCTCATACTATGGTATATAAATAAGATGGGAACTTTGTTAACCGAATTATGAATTATTTATTCATTTTGTCTATATTGCATACCAACATCCATTGCTCTTGTTTTTTTTTAATTCTACGTCAACTAAAGATTATAACGTTTCATAATATATAAATAGATGTGAATTTCACCTTATGAGGTTGAGTTAGAGTTAAAGTTCACTTCTTAGTATCGTATCATAATCATTTCAAATTTATCATAGCTAGCGATTGTTGGTTAGACTTATCAGGTCATTCGCTATCGGGCTGTTATCGAACCATTCATAATATATAGTCTCATGTACGAGTTGATAACCTCGACAATCAACTAGAAATTAAAACATTTCATAATATATAAATGGATGTAAAACTTATCTTAAACCAATTTTATGAAGTTGAATTAAATTTAAAGTTGAATTAACCGGTGGAACATGTTATAGAGTTCATTAAGTCCAATAGTTCCAATCAAATCATAATACTTAACTGCAAAGTAATTAAGTTCTTAATTAGTTATAATTTTTATCTGATAATAAAGACTCAATCTAAATCTAACAATAGACACATGTGCAGCATTTTGTGTTTTCTTACAATCTCTGAAGATGCTATTCTTTGTGATAAAATGTCTTTGTGCTCTATCTGATGTTGCAGAAATACTGAAGAAAGATTCCCAGTTGCATGTCTTTTACACTGTTAGCTCTTTGTTCCTTGAAATTGCCAAAGATGCTTTCTGCTTCTTTTGATCTCATCACAAAGGTTAGTCATGATATGTTAACACACTAAAATATATACACTTCATATACTAATAAACTAATATTTTAATCATATTTTATTTATTTTTAATTTAAAATATTATTATATTATTATAATGATTTATCAAGCGTATATATTTTACAGCGAAAAATTTGACAGCCTATTTCTCCACACCTTATTCAGGGTGGTCCTTTTAAATTTGATTAAATATATATTGCATGCATTTATTTACTAACTAATCTTATATAAACATGAAAAAAAAGTACCTTGTTGAGTAGAAATATGACCCATTATTCCCCAATGCAATATTATATTGAAATAATATAAAATAAAATCCAAGTATATAGATTAGTGAAAGTGTCGACGCAGAGAGGGTGACAAATTGAATCAACTTTTTTTTAGTTTTATAATCACTTTCTAAATATTGAATTTTGTTGAAATTATACTTTCTCTGTTCAAGCTGCAAAGTTTAGATCACTTTAAAGCAGAGCATTCAATTAAGTTTTCTTATTTGTGATAAGAAATGTATTTTATAAGTTTTAAGTGATTTGTTATATTTTTAATTTTCACTAATATTATTTAATATTTAAAATTGATATTTTTTTAATTGATTTTAAGTATCTCAAGTGGGTATTTGTTTATTTTTTGATAAAATTTTCGGTAGTTTTATTAAATTTACCTATAAATGATTAATATGTACTATAACCGACTTTAGATAAAACATTCACTCTTAATAGGAAATGAGATTAACTATCTAAAGAGGTTTATTCAATAAAAAAGTCAAAAATAAATTAGGATATAAGTTTGCACAGTTGATTTATGGTGCATGAAAATATTAGATCGTCCAATAGACATAAGTTGTTTAATTGGTTTATGGTCATGTTTGTTCTCAAAATTTTATCGATTGCCATATTCAAAATTATCATAGAGGTTAAGGCTTGACAATTGTCTAAGTTCAGAAAAACAAACTTACTTGTGTCACATAAGGTTAGACTTTAAGCAAATGTTAGAGAGTTAGGTTCATACTGTCTGATAAGGTCAATATTTGTAGATATCATCTGATAAAGTTGTTTATTGTAGATACCGCTTGATAAAGTCGTTTTTTTAAATACCACTCGATATTGTCGACTTTTGTAGATACCGTCCAATAAGATCAACTTTTGTAGATGTCGTATAATAAAATCAACTTTTGTAGATGTCGTCTGATAAAGTTAACTTTTATAAATATCGTATGATGATATTAGTTTTTGAACATTCTAAACGAGTCGAAGTTGATGTTGAACATAGTCTCCAACTATGTTGGAAGTCGAACTAAACATAATTAATAATTTTATTAATTTAGTTAAGTTGAAAAATTGATAATCATCAATTTTATCAATCCAATCAAAACAAGAAGTGAAGTTGAAAATAGTTAATAATTTTATCAAAACTATCCATACTTGTTTTACTCTTTTTTTTTGTTATTTTATAATCACCTTCTAAGTAGACTTTTGTTGAAATTATAGTTTTTAGGTTAAAGAGAAGAGTGTGTTTAGTGTCTGAAAGTCTATAAAAGAATTGAAACAGTATTCAACATAATCGTGTGAAAAAAAAAATACATATAATCATTGCATAACAATTTCATATACGTTGTCATAAAACTGGAAGTGTTTTTGATAGCGTATATCTATTTCATACAACATATATTCTAACATGGTACTCATCAATCATAGACTGATTAATAAAAAATAAAAGTATTACAAACACAAAAGAGACATAATTTTTAATGTAAAAGGATAAAAATAATGAATCATATGTATCAAATAAACAAAGATGTTACTGCAAATTCACTATTGAGGTCGAATTGTTGAAAAGGATGAATCATCTCTAGTAAACATACTTTTCAAAAATAAATTTGATCAAACAGTAAATAATTTCGAAGCTATAATTAAAAAAATTACAATAATTATTCATCTTCATTTTTCTTTTTAATTTTTTATATAGTAACGAAACTTTCTAATTCTATCCTAACACGACTTCTCTCCATCCATCTAAATAAGTAGAGCATAATTATCTTATATTTAAAACTATTTTGATAATAAAAAAATCCAAAACTCAACACTATCATAATTTCCTTACATATATAATGCTAAAATTTCATGTTGGCCAAAAAATAAGTGTTACTTGAGGTGTACATATATGAAGTCCAACAAATCTTTATAGACAATAATTATTGATGAAAATGATAATAGTAGAATTTTAATCTATACTTATAACATTTGTATAAGTATAGATTAAAATGTGTAAAATGGTCTACTTTTATCTTTAGAAAAATGTATAAATTTTTAGGTTTCAAAAAACACATCCATTTAGTGAACATTAATCCACTAGTAAAAACAAGTTTTTTTTTCTTGAATTTATGATATAAGAGTTTCGTGTATTAACATTAATCTTGAGTTTAACACTTACAAATTGCCTTTTGTGGAATTGTTGCAGAAGCCTTCACATGTTTCAAATGGCAAAAGAAAATTGAAGAAAGTAAAAAGGTCACGGTTTAATAAGACGTGTGGGCATTATACTCAGTTTTTTTATCTGACTACTCTTTTTTTATGACAAGTTTTTTTCTTCTTTTTTACTTTATTTTGGGTTTAATTGTTTTTTCCTTACATTAGTTCATTTTCCTTATTTACTATAATTTTGCAAAATTATATCATACAAAATCACATCATAAAAGTTACTCATAAATTTGAGTAATTTTTTATATCACAAAAAGATATAAAAATCATAATTTTTTATTTATTGAGAGAACTTTAAACTTTTATATCTTTTTATTTAAGTTTATGGTGTTTTTAATTAAATGACGGGATTATTATCTTGATAACAGTTATTATTTTATTCTATCATCTTATTTATTTATCTTCAAATATTAAAAAATATAAGTTTTTGTTATTAATATAAAATAATATTAAAATTAATATAAAAATATATGTAATTTTTATCGTTTTAATTGAGGACGTATATAATAATGAAATCGTCATGTTATTAATGACTTTCACACCACCATCTCCATTTTCAAAAGATAATGATTATGACCATCATTAATATAAATGATATATAGAAATTGTCATGTTTCTCATGACTTTAAGATTATCACCTACCCTTTGAACAACTATTATCATCACTGTTATTGATACTATTATTGATGTAGGTAAAAATAAATAGATGAAGGTAAAAATAAATAGATGTAGGTGAAAATAAATAATTAAAATAAAAATAATTAAGTAAAATAATGAAACAAAATAATACTCATGTAATGGAAAAGATTAAATAACAATAACTCAACTAAAAATTATAAAAATTTAAAATACCTAATAAACAAAAAAAATCAACTAAAAATATATAAATTTACAAAAAATATAATCTTAATTAACTCTAAATAAAAAAAAATCTTATAAACAGTGAATTAAAAAGAAAGTTCTCCTCATTCTAAAAGTCACGATTTTTCCGGTAAAGGATAATCTAATAATATTAATCGGTGCAACATAATAGATTATTTTAATTATTTTTTTCTCAGACACTTGGCTTTGATTTTATTTGCTATTTTTAGGTATGAGAAACAAATTTGACCTTATTTATAGGTAACCATATATTCATTTCCAAGCTTTGACCAAATACAAGCCCAACATAAGAAAATATAATCTAAAAAACTTTTATACTTTTAAAAGTATTTAAAATATTTGAAAGAATTAAGAGGTTGATTTTTTAAAGCATATATTTTAAAGTTAAAAAATTTCATGTTATTTTGGCTTTATTTTAACTATACTTGTAAAACTTCTGACGTTCGCATGTTTTTTTATTTAATTTTATTTTAAACTATAAAAATTACAACGACAAATTAACATTTATTCATATATAATGAAAGTAAAGTCTTGACACTAAAAAAAGTTCAATATATTTTGAATTAGTAAACCCTTTATAATAAGCATAGTTAAAATGTAAAATAGATGATATTGAATTCATGTGAAGATAGTTGTGAGGTAGTAATTGTAAAGTTTGAAGAAACGTCCAAATCTGATAAGTTGAAGCAGTGGTGATTTGAGTTTGTTGCGCATACCTTGTCCACCAAAGTTTGAAGAAGCGTCCAAATGTCATAACTTCAAACAGTGATCACTTGAGTTTCGGTGCGGCATAACTTGTCCACCATGTGTTTGTAAAATTTCTAAAATGAGAGTGTCTCCGCATTTTCTCTGTCATGCAATCATGCATCACCAGACAAAAGTCAAAAAACAAAGCAAAATCGTCATCACCTAAAGTCTCAACATTCGAAACCCTTTCACTTCACCCACGTGTCCTCTACACCTGACTTCTGTGACATTTCATGCAAATGCTATCACCATGTCATGGCTGATGGTAGGGTAGGGTAGAGGGACCCTTCACCACCACGAGAAAAAAGAGAAACAAAAACTAACTAAAAAGACTAAAAGAGCGTCTCAAAATAGGACACCCCGCCTTTCCCACAACTAATTGCATGCACCACTCAACAGCCCCAACAAACAATGCACCAAAACAACTCTTTCTCTTCTTCTACTTCTACTTCTTCTTCGCCATTCTCAATTCGTTTCTTCTTATAACATGGTGCTCCCTTCTAAGGTGGTCTCTTCTAAGCACACTCCTCGTTCCCCGACGTACTTAATTCCCTGTGTTCTAGCTCTCTCTCTCTTCTCCCTCACCGCGCTTCTCCTCTACAAGGTCCTTAATTTCATCCACCCCATTTTTTTTTCTTCCCTGCCCACTTCCCATTTCCCTTTCCTTATTCGTTTTGTAACATTCTTTCGCGCATTCAGTAACTTTGCCTTCTGTGGGTAATTTCGTCGAACAGGTGGATGATGTCGTTTCACGGACCGGCACGGTGGTGGGTCACAACCTTGAACCAACGCCGTGGCACGTTTTCCCTCACAAGCCCTTCGACGAGGAGACTCGCCAGCAGCGTGCGTACAGAATCCTACAGTGCTCCTACTTGACGTGCCGTTATGCCGCCGCAGACGGCGGCGAAGAACGGCTGAAGTTCCCCGGCGGCGGGGGGGAGTGTCCAGATTTTTTCGTGTCGATCCGGAGGGACCTGGAGCCGTGGATGGAGAGCCGGATCACGAAGGGGCACGTGGCGGGGGCTCAGCGGCTTGCGGCATTTAGAGTGGTGATTGTTGACGGGAAGATGTTTGTGGATTGGTACTATGCGTGTGTGCAGAGTAGGGCGATGTTCACTCTGTGGGGATTGTTGCAGCTTCTGAGGCGGTACCCTGGGATGGTGCCTGATGTGGATATGATGTTTGATTGCATGGATAAGCCAACTGTAAACAGGATTGAATACCAAGGAATGCCTGTACCCCTCTTTCGGTATTGCACCACAAAGGAACACTTTGACATCCCTTTTCCGGATTGGTCTTTCTGGGGTTGGTAAGATTTTCAACGGGGTTGCGCCAAAATGCCACCTTTTTCTTGTTGCTTTGTGGGGGTCATTCAATTCAACGCCTTTGATTTTTCATCCACTTGTTTATTGTGTAAGGGGTATTTTTAAAGATATTCTATTCACCTTTACCTTCATGAATATGCTATGGTTGATAAATAATTATATCTATTAACTTTCTCCCAGTTTTATGTGGACTGAAATAATATCTATTGAAAAATAGAAATTTCTTAAATGGATCTGAGTATCTTGAGCTAGTAGTATCTGATTTGGGATACCTCGATTCACACAAAAAAATATCTTTTAGAGGAATGTGCGTTGCACTTTTTGGTTCTTAAAATTTAACGACATGTGCATTGTTATTTGTGTGTGTTTGCAGACAAACTCTGGCAAGGAATGTTTTGTTTCAAGAAATTGGAACTGGGCTAGGACTTATTTGAATAATCTATGTTCCTCTTGTTTTTTCTGTGTAATTCCTGCTGTTGCCTTCTATAATATGAGTGTTACCATAATCACCCATAACTTTAATGTATGTTATGATTTTAATTTTGAAAGATTTATTAGTTAATATATCTTATTTGTGTATTTTAAGAATACAAGTTTTGCCTTTTCTTGCTCCAGAAAGTAGTGGCGAGCTTGTCTTTAAAAAGATAATCTCTTTTCTTTTGCAAATGTTTATAATACTTTTGAAATGCAACAAAATCACTTTTGAGTGAGGGAAAGTGTCAACCGAGAAAGTGAAGATAATCTCTAAAAGAAACAGATCATACCATAGGATTAGCGTAAATTAACTAGTGTGAAGGTGCAAATAGCATGATCATTTTGGTGTGTTTGTTTTGACTTGAACCGTGAATCTGTTGAACATTTGTTGCTCAGGTCAGAGATAAACATAAGACCCTGGAATGAAGAGTTCCCAGATATCAAGCGAGGTTCTCAAGCAGTTAGTTGGAAAAATAAGATACCAAGGGCATACTGGAAGGGAAACCCAGATGTTTCATCTCCTATTCGTACCGAGTTACTAACCTGTAATCATTCTAGGAAGTGGGGAGCACAAATTATGCGTCAGGTTGGATTAACTTGTTTTGCATAATGTGAACCTTAGTTGTGTTTGGTAATTTCAGTTTGCCATGCTTACCATTTTTACCAAATCTGTTGTGTATGTTGATCTGCATTGCAGGATTGGGATGAAGCAGCTAGGGGTGACTTTAAGCAGTCAAGACTTTCAGATCAGTGTACTCACCGGTGAGTATTAAATTGGTCACAATGCACACTAAATACAAATGGATTCTTTTGAACAGTTAATGGTGCACATTGTTGAGTTTCTTCATTTGAACAAGCAAATTTGGTTATATTTGTGTTCCGTTTTGAAAAGTAACATATTTCCTAGGATTTTTTCATATTATGCAGCCGAGTTTTCCCTTTTCGTCACCTCCTTATATGCCTTCTTCCTACAGGTATAAGATCTATGCTGAAGGGTATGCGTGGTCTGTGAGTTTGAAATATATTCTCTCATGTGATTCTGTTGCATTACTTATAGCACCCCAGTATGAAGATTTTTTCAGCCGTGGTCTTATTCCAGAGCAAAACTATTGGCTTGTTGATCCCCTGAAGCTATGTCCATCTATCAAGTATGCTGTAGAATGGGGAAATCAACACCTAGAGGAGGTATTTATTTAATGATTATTGATCCATGAGTACTAATGTAGTGTGCTATACCTTCTCTCCAACTCATTTTTTAAAAAGAAATATTTTCCCCTCCCATATATTTTGTATTCACTGTAAAATTTCAGCCTTTGTATTATGAAAAACTACCTTCAGGACTCTCTGGAACATATAAAAGAACCTACAATTAAAAATCTTAAACAAAATTCATGTCTCCAGCACATGGAGGTTGAGATAAAGAAGGACACGGCACATGCTTAGGATTATATGTTGAGATAAATTATGATTGTCCTTTTTGTGTAGTTAAATTTTCAAATTCAAATTCAAATGGTTGGAAATTGGAATGAATGCTCAATTTAACTGCTCAAAATGAATGTGATAGCTATTCTTTTTTCGTCTGAAAATTACGAAGACCATGATTATTAGGAACGAGGATTGTCTCATACCAGCATAGAGCATGATATTATCATGTTATAAAGAGACGTAAAAATAAATTAATAGACCCTACACAAATAATGAAAGGCCCTACCATAATTATTTGGTGTCTTTTTCTCTCATAACGTGATATTGTCATGCTACTTACCAACATGAAATGATTCAAGTAATGTCAATAGTATTTTGGTACAACAATTACATGTGAGGTTTCTGATACCTTAGTTATTCGACTTGTAAAAATGTTTGTGGGAAATTGTACCCAAATGAATTTGACTAATGATATGGTTGGTTTTGTATTGTTATAGGCAGAGGCTATAGGGAAAAGAGGACAGGATTTTATGGGAAGCTTGACCATGGATCGAATTTATGAATACATGTTCCACCTTATTTCTGAGTACTCAAAACTTCAAGACTTCAAGCCTACTCCACCACCAACTTCCCTGGAAGTTTGTACGGAATCTTTGCTTTGCTATGCTGATGAGAAGCAGAGGACGTTTCTCCGTAAATCAACTACATTCCCTGCACAAACCCCTCCCTGCACTATCAAACCTACCTAGAGTTCTCATCTATAGTTTTCACCACAAAAATACTAAGGATGTGCAATATCCAACAACATGGAATCACGGTTCCTGACATCAAAAGGAATTGCACATTTTTAATTATTGTAAAAATTTAGTGCCTTGTAGGTTATAATTTACAAGATTTAGCTTTAGTAATAGGTCATCCTTTCATTCTTTTTCTGTACTTTCTTTTGTTTCTTTGTCCCCCTTTTTATTTTTTTATAAATTTCTTAATCACAACCAAAATAAGACGAACCAGTCTGAGTGTTGTAAATTGAGTAAAATTTCATCTGAGATTGATTCGCAGTGAATGTTTTCGTGATGTGACTACTAACTTTTCATCATAATGGAAATAGTCATAGGTTCAAGAGATTATTTCAACAACAGACACAATTAGGTAACTAACTAAACAACCACTTTTCATGAATAAAGAAAAACACTTTTCTTGGTGTATTTCAGAGAAGGTATGCCAACATAGAGTAAATGCATAACTGGTCAATTTATTACTAATATTTATTAGAGATAGGTGTAGTTTTTAAGGTTAAATATGTTTTTTTTGTTCTTCTACTTAAGGTGAAATTGATAAAGAAATTATTGAAATAAATATTTACATTTGTTTAGTTAACAAATGAATTCTTAAGCTCACTGTATTATAATATTATAATATTTATGTTAGTAATAAATTAGCATAAATATTTTAATATTCTAATTTGTATTGGAGATAATATTGATAAGAATTCAATCTGATGATGTTTAAGATTTGGACTTTTGGAACGTAAACGAATTTCAATCTAACGAGTATCAAGGAAGTTTAAAAGGTTTAAGATTTAAACTAGGAACGAAAATGAATGTAATGTGAAAATACAGATAAAAAAAACATACTTAACCCTAATTTTTATTAAATACTATATTTTAATAATTCTATATAAAAAATGAATTTTGTTAATCATCAACTATTAAATTATAATTTCATATTATAATTATTGATGTCAAATTGTATTAAAACTGAATTACAATGCAGATTGATAATAATAATGGTAAGAATAATATGTTTCTAATTAAAAAAAAATACTATCTCATTTTTAAATTAGTTAAACCCTTGATCTTTAAAATGCTAGTCATTCTGCATTTGGCATTCTTGTTATGACATTTTCTGGAGTGACGATTATGTGGCACTGTTTGATATTGATAAGTAAATTTTGGATGAGATATTTGGTTGTTGAATTGGTTGAGGGTAGAATGTGGTTTGTTGTTTAAAAAGCAACAAGCTTTTCATTTGATTTTTCATATGCATCATCATATCACAACACTTGCAGGCGTCATGTAAATTTGTGAACTTTAAAATTCTTTAAACATGGTGACTCTAGTGAAGTTCCGTGTAGAATTTTCTTAGAAGCCACTCATGTTTTGAGATTGATGCACACTTTAAAATAATGGAAATTTGTAAGAGTATCATATATTGAGTTGTAGCAGCATCTCCTAATCCAACAAGTAATGCATCAAGAAAAGAAATTAGCTAAAAATCAAAACGTTTCAGCCATTAACCATAATGGGAAAGTTTCAGAGACCAGGCAAGGAGAACTAATGCCACAACACTTTTTGAGTCCACACAAACCCACCATTCTCTTATACATAACGTCACTCCATCTACAACTATCCACATAAATTTAACAATTTAATATTATGTTAATATTGTTACATCATAACTAGAGACTAATCTGGTTTATGACAGTGTAATTGTTGTTTAATAAACTAATTTTTGTATATAGTTGAGATCTGATTATTTTTTGTAAGAACATGAGCACGAAATGTCTAACTGCTATGTACAAATATTGTATAAGTATCGTGACAGTGTTAATACGCCAGTGTGACAATAAATATAATAATACTTTTTTGGATAAAATAATCACAGTACTAACAATCAATCAATCAAAACCAGTCAACTGGTGTCACACCTGAGATAAAAGTTTCTGTATCAAATAAACTATTAGTGGTCATTGGTGAAGATCGATCTTGACCTGAATTTCCTAGTTAATTGGGAAAGTTCCCAGGCACCAGCTTTGGATTATACATATCATGAGTTCAAGTTATTTATCCAAAACCACACTCATAATTAGTGATGACTCCATGATGTGGATTAACACAACTGCAAAGAAACTTTCAGAAAGGTGATTTTAATTTCTCTAGAAAATTGCAGGTTATGACTTATGTAGAAGTTGTGCAAAAAACTTGTCCAGAAGAAATTTATTTTAGTTTTCTTATTAAGAAGAGCATAAATAATGAGTATTTAATATGAAGTAAAGAATGGTTGAGAAAGAAATCCATTTACACTTGATTGATCTAGGACAGATCACCATCTGTTGCGTGTAAGCATGAAGACCGCTGGTTGCGTTGAAAATGGGCTTAAAAATCAATGTGCCATCAACGTGGTTTTGATCTCAAATTTGGCAGCATTTGACTTACCTTAGCACTAATTAATTCTGCATGTCCCATGCCTCCATGGCCAGCAATTAAATTAAGGAAAAGATGATGAAAGAACCATTCATTAATTAAATCTATTCAACATTGTTACCCTCTGAATGGCTACTACTTTTGGGCGGTTTCAGAAGAACCAAATAAGCTGCCCTCACTCCTTAAGTCCAACAACTCTGAAGCAACACCTACCTCATTATTTCATACACAAGATTCAAGACTGCACAGTTATAGCAGAATCATGTAATCAATTGCTAACTACTCACTTTGCAGATGCTTAACTAATTATCTTACAAAGTTTTAATCTATTATTGCAGTTGTGATTGCTGTTTTGTTACATCTGATATTGTGAAAAGTTATAAACAAATACATGTAGCAAAGTTGTTGAGGATGAAAATTGATGATCAATCCTGATGCTTTTGTTTTGTTTTCTGTATATCTCAGATGATAAATTCTTGGTATGCTTTCCCTAAAGTTCATGGGTGTACAATCCAAAGAATGATTTTATAAAAGGTAAAGAAAAAATAAATAAAAGAATTTCATGAATGAATTAGAGGATGATATTTCATTCAAGAGGGGCAGAGAAGGATGCCAGGGAGATGCTAGTAGGGCTGCCTTCAATGAAAGCCAATGCCCTCTCCAAGTTAGCAACTATGTCAGTCATTTCTGGCCTCTCTTTTCCCTCCATGTTCACACAGTGCATAGCAGTGTAAGCCATGATCTCAAGGGACTCAACCTCATTTACTTCTGGCTGTCCAACTCTGTAATCCAACACACTCCAAAGCTCTCCTGATGCTATCTTTGGACCTGTGTGTTCCACTACCCCTATAGGGCTTGACCCATCTTCAGTTTTGAACACAGCTCTCTTTCCTGTCAGAAGCTCCAGCATCACCACTCCTAAACCATACACATCACTCTTTGTGGTTAGCACATTCAACACATAGTACTCAGGGTCTATGTAGCCAACAGTTCCAACTGCCTTGGTGGACATCAATTCTTGCTCAGTCTCGGGCCAAATTAGTGACAATCCAAAGTCTGATACTCTGGCATTCCAGTTTGAGTCCAAAAGTATATTTGATGACTTGATATCCCTGTGAATAATGGGTGGCACAGCATAGTTGTGAATGTACTCAATTCCCCTAGCAGCGCCCAATGCAACCTTGATCCTCATCTTCCAAGAATTTAAAATGCTGCTACTCTTCTCAGTATTGTTTTTGTCATGCAAATGGTCATAAAGTGAGCCATTGCTCATGTACTCATAGACCAAAAGCCTCTCATCATTCTCCTCGCAGAACCCAATTAGCCTCACCAAATGCTTGTGGTGAAGCCGGGATAGCATGGCCAGTTCAGAATCAAAAGCAATTTCTTTCTCCTGAAATTTCTTCTTCATGGTACTAGTATCTCCTCTTTTAATAGCCACTTCACGACCATCTCCAAGCATACCTTTGTAAACACTGCCGAAGCTACCAGCACCTATCTTATTATGCAATGAGAAATTCTCAGTGGCTGTTGCCAGTTCACGCAATGAGAAACTCTCAGTCCTGTCCACATGCTTGGATGATGAACCACTCCTATGCCTCCTCAATCTTCTTGACCCATGGCTTTTACTAGAAAAAGTTCTAAAGGTTGTCCCATTTGAACCAACATTAGGCATTGGGATTATATCCACATAGGCATCACTCTCTGAGCTTGTAGGCTTCACAGAACTATTACTTACTTCTCTCCTCACCAAAACCCTCTTTGCACCAAACCAGAGGAAATAAACAATAGTGCAAAGACCGGCAAAAGCCCCAACTGATCCAACAACCATAAACACCACAAACTCCTTCAATTTTCTTCCTTCATGTGAAGAAGACACTTGTGATGATTCTGGTGGAAACAATGGCACAGCCAGTGGAACCTCAGTGTGGCAAGCATAACAAATTTTCCCAGACCCGTGACAAAGAGCATCAGAATCAGGATATGTACCACAAGAGCTACCACATCCATCCTCAACACAAGGAGCCGGGAGAATCACTCCCAATGGAATCTCATTAGGCACATCAAACCCACCCTTACCACCCCAACAAACCACAGACAAATTCCCAGTCATCAACCCACAAATATAATCCAAACCAGCAACAAGAGACTCAAAAGAAACACCCTTCACCACATCACTATCAAAACCACCCCCCCAACACACAACAACCCCATTCCTCCGCCTAATGCCACACGTGAAACCGTCTCCCAAAGCAAGACTCGAAAAATCTAAAGAACCTAAAAAAACACTGTTTCCAAGTTGACCTGAACTATTGTTCCCTCCACAAATCAAAGCCCCATGAAGAGTCAAACCACATGCATGAGACACCCCAGCAACCAAACTCGTCATAGAAATATTCTCAAACTTTCTTTGAATCTGACCAATGATATATGCACCCTCATCATCACCACCACCCCAGCAGACAACCCTCCCGCTCTCTCTCAATATCCCACATGAAAAACCACGACCACATGTGACGCTTCGAAACCTTAAGCTCTCCGAGGGAGAAACAAGCTCCATCCTCCCGTTTCCTCTCCAGCACCTCACCACACCGGATTGCACCTCCCTCGCGCACACCTGGGAATCACCAACAGACACGTCGGCCAACTGCACCACGTCGCTGTGGAAGACCCTCTTGGGGTAGAACGCACCGTCTGCGGCGGCGGTATCCCAGCAGTGGAGGCTCCACCCGCCGGAGCGCAGACCGCAGAAGAAGCTCCTGCCGCCGGATATGGTCTCAAAGGAGGCGTTGGGGAGCGTGAGAGGGACGCGCCTGCCGTCCCGGGAGCACTGGATGCGGTGGTGGAGCTCCCCGGCGACGACACCGCACACGGTTGCGGTGCCGTACGTGACGGCGATGGTTGCGGCGGAGCCGAGGCCGTGCACGGCGGTTATAGAGAAAACGGCGAAGAGGGAGAGGGAGAGAGTGAAGGGTGGTGTCATTGGGAAGGTGTGAGTTTCTTCTTCTTCATTTGAGAGGGAAATTATTGTGAGGAGTTTGAAGGTGACACCATTTGCGAGAGACTAATAGAGAAAGTGTGTGAGAAAATAAATGCAAACGGTAAACATTAACTATGCTATTAATTTTATTTTACATTTATTTGTTCAAAAATATAATTGTAAATTAATATGGGTTGTTCGTTTCTTAATAGATTTATAACATTGTTTTTTATTTCTCCTTTGAGGACCAGGGAATATAATTAAAAAGAATGAGGTGGTGATGATGTCTTATTCACATAAATGGTAAATTTGATGGCAAATAACTTAGATTTCAAACAAAATTTAATAACAGTTAAATAAATTTTTAAATTATTGTGAAATAATGATAATAATAATAATATTTTATTTTTATAATCAATACTAATTAAAATTAAAAATATTTTAAATGTAATATTTGGCGTTATTAATATATTTTTACTTACAATGTTTATTTTTATATCTTCAAATATATTGTCTATTGTCTTTTCTTAACAAAAATGTTTTGCATGTGATCTTTATTTTTATAAATAAAGAAAAATAAAAATAAAATATTTTTATGAATTATTAGGATCACATATGAGAATAAGTGAGAAACCAAAAAATATATTTAGAGAAAAAAATTAACTGTCTTATTTATATGGAGAAAAACATATATTAAAAGCTTAATTTTTTTTACAAAAATTAATTATGTATATGTATATGTATATCTATATATAGAGAGAGAGTTTTCCAATTGTAATCTCTTTAATTAGTAGTAAAAATCGTCTTAAATGTATATAGAAACATAACTAATATTTTTATTAAAATGATTTATATTTTTTAATATAAATTTAACATTATAAATGTTTAAAGTAATAAAAATTAAATAATATACAAATATGATTGAAAAAAAGACTGTTTAAGATAATATGTATAGTTGTTTTAAAGATATATAAGTAAAATTTATTCCAAAATAAACTAATTATTATTTGTAGTAGTATTAATAGTAATTTTGAATGTAAAAATATTGTATATTCTCAACATAGTGTAGCACTTTTCTATAATTTAAAATTTTAAATCAACAGGTATTTTAAATTTTGTTCTTAATACCGTTACTCAAATTTAGTCTTCAATTTTTAATATTTTATATTAAACTTTTTATTTTGTCTTACATTTAAATAATTTATTTTTTTCATTAAAATATATTTTTTTATCATGTCTTTTATCTCTCATATATTATTATCAAATTTAATATATTTTTCTTTGTTAATAATTAATATTATTTTAAAGTAGCATGCAATCAAACAAAACGTTTCTTTGACTGAATATAATGTCTTTCCATTCATATATCTATTTTTCAATTTACATTTTTAAAAGTTTACAGTTAGTTTTGTGTTTATAATTAAGAAGAAGATTGAATGCGTTGCAGTTGAGGACAGTGTGGTCCCTCAAAATATTGGAAAACTCGTGATGTCGTAATGGTAATAAATGGTTGCGTTTTGAGCACAAAACCCTAATTAAGGAATTGAATTTTTATCTTTTTCTTTTTCTTTTTATTCTCCTAATTATTTAAATAAAAATTAATGTATAAATTAGATTCAGGAATTTGTCAACGCGAGTAAGAGCTTTAAACTTTATAAATTATTTTCTGTTTTTTAAGTGATGTATTTGCGAAAGGTTTTTATTTTATTTTTATTTTTAAAGTTTAAAACAATATTAATTATTATTTTTTTGTTATATTTCTATATTTCATCTAATTTTTATTTAGTTTACATGTATATATTTATTAAAGTGTACAAATGCAAGATAAAATATAAAATTTTGTAAATTTTCTAGAAAAAAAATTCATTAACAAAATATTTACATCATCAATAAAGTTAAACCAATGTTTTTTTTGTTGTATGATAATTTTGTATTTGCCCTTTATAAGGATATTTTCAATGCAAATTTCTATTTAGGATCTTTAATTTAAGACTTAATCCCATAAAAGAAAACATCCGTTGTAATATGTAATGTGATATGATGAAAGTCTGAATATTTTATAAAATCTTAAGTATTTATAATTAAAAAAAAAATTAATTATACAATTAAATTATTTGTTAACTCATACAGAATTGAAGTGTCAATATAATAAATAATTGGAAGAATATGTTTGATGAGATTTCACTACTTAAACCAAAATTACAAGAAAATCTTAAAAATTATATAAAAGATTGGTCAAAGTAAAATAAGATCTTATGAGAAGATCTTATAAACTTTTGCATTAAAAAATGTTCGCACAGTTTGGTTGATTTCTTAGATTCACTCATATTTTTACTATCACATTAAAATAATATATTTAATTATTAATAAATAATTCTCAAATTCTAGTGAAATTTATTATCTTTGTTCTCTTGATAAACCTTAAACTATATATAAATTATTTTTAAAGAATAATATGGACGTATATATTGAAAAAAATAATATTTTTTTATGTTATTTTTAGATAATAGTGAATTAAATTCTAGATTTTTCTACTATAGTAACTCAAATACTATTTCATACTTATTTGGATCACTTAATAATTTCTATGAGATAATAATAAATATTACTTATAATAATTTTTATCTCAATTATTATCTTATAATTTTAATTATAATATTAATTGTTAGATTAAATACTTATTATTAGATTAAAAATAATAATTAATCATTATAATATAATTCTTTATATAATTTAAATATCACAATTTAATTATAACTTGAACACTTGATCTTTGTCGCAGTTTATCCAACATTCAACAATTTAACCATAAATGGTTGAATTTTTTAGATTTATATAATCTCTAGTGTATGATTGGACTGTAAGTCTACATAATCTCTACTATAAGACAATTGACACTATTTAAAAGTAAAAAAATATTTTATTCAAAGAAAAAACTAGTGAAAGTATAATTAGAAAATTATTTAGTGAGGAAAAAAATAAAAGAATATTTAAAATTACTATATTATCTTTGTATACTATTTATATAATTTTTAAATAACATATTTATTTTCTTTATAAGAAAACTATAAAGTAATATTTCAAAATCAATTTAAAGAACATTATCATTATAGACATAATTAGTGTATAATGGATTATTATTATTATATAATTTTTTTTGTTGAATAGTTTTTTGATATTTTTAAAATTAATTTATATTAAAAATAAAATTCCTAAAAAATCAGCATTTTTATTCAATAATTAATAAATATATTATTTTAATATTAATAGTAACTTTTATTACCGTTAAATTAACCTGTAATATCTTAATAAAATATTTGTAAATGTATTAACAAGTGACAGTATCAAAACTAGTATAAACATCCTTAATTAAAAGTTGTTAGAATCAAATTAACATATTTATTAAATTTAGAAAATAAAAGTTATTAAATTTTCTTAGAAATACTAATTTTAATACAAGCTAATTTTAAAGGTAGAAAAAACTTATTTATTTATATCTTTTTTCAAAGGTTTTGCTACATTGAAAGAATGTGGTGAGTGATACATTTTGATGATTTTTAATGTTGAGTACTGTTGTAGAAATACTGTTTAAGTTTCACTTATTATCATTATCGAATTTATTTATAGTTATATCTAGTAAATGTACATCCAACAATTTTGTTGTATCTATCTAACATAAGAAGTTGCCTTTATTATTGAACCAAAACTAAAGATTTTTTTCTTCTTGCATCTCTATTTTCTTTTCTCCCTGATATTGTTTATATTAAAAAAATTAAAATAATATATATATATATATATATATATATATATATCACTACAAGAAAATTATCAAATAAAATTAGTTGCAATAGTAACTAAAGTAAAAACCATTTTAGAAACTAAAAAAATGTTTATAAATTAGTTTCTATTATTGTTAAATAGTTTCTAAATTGGTATCTAATTAGCTACCAAGGTTTTAACTACCAATTATTTAGTTTCTAAATTTGGTAGCAAAAATATTGGTTGTTAATTAGATAGCAATTTAGAAACCATTTAACAATAATAGAAACTCATTTAGAAACCAAAAAGTATTTAGTCCCTAAAATGGTCTATAATTTAGTCATTATAGTAATTAATTATGTTTGATCTCTAAAATTGGTTTCTATTTCATAATTGTATTGTAGTGTACTATCAAGGTTAAATGGTCTCGGAGTGTTTAAGTATTCGGTATTGATCAAGACATGTTTAAATGCATTAAGGTTAAAAAATATTAATAAGGCCGGTCATGATTCACGTACTATGTGACACAACAGTATCATAACGATATAAATAAGCTTAATAATTATTATTATGTATTTATTATATCAAATACTTAGAGTGTCTAAACATCTTTTACAACTATTTTTCTGATCAATAATTAAAAAAAAGAGTAAAGTATCATCGAAACAAAGTTAATTGTTTAGGGTTTAATTTTTTGCCATTTTTTTACAAGAAAATTATATATTATGTATTTTAAAGAATTACATTCATAATATAGTTGAATTAAACTAAATATATAGCAAAAATTAATCACCCAATTTGATATGCACTTATAAATTGATTTTAAAGAAATGAATGAGTTCATCAAAGTCAACCCTAATCCATCATCACCTTTAGAAAGCTAAACACACCTTTTAATGCAGGAACATCTACACTGTTCACAGATGTCATCTTTCTTTAGCTATTGGAACATTCTATGCCTTTTGAAATTTTTATAATTATACATTTCAAATGTTGTTCTGTTTTAAGAAATAGTATTTTATGGAGTAACATCATATAAATACCTTCCCTTCTCAAAACATAAATTTTTTTTTGGAGGATTGAACAATCATGCAAAGTTGACATAAATAACATAAGATGAGTTAGTTGTTTATGTGACATGTGAACCTCTTCAGAGATATTTAATTTGAAAGAATGCAGACTTTTGACTTATATGCATATGCTATATTTTGCAAATTTGGTTTGGTAGGTTAAAAAATTAACTCTGCTTTTACCCACTCAGTCTCTGCAAGAAACAACTAGCACACAAAAGTGAGGTGTCATCAATTTTTTGAGAATATTAATTAATTCCTTCAGTTCAAGGAAAAAATAAAAAAAAGAAAGGTTGATGCTATTCAGGATCCAAGTTGTGTCTCTGAGCTAGGTAAACTTTTTTTTGGTCTGTTTAACTTAGATTGGTGTGTAGCATTAATTATTAAGAGTTAAGTGTGAAGTTGACCTAATTCGCATCATGTTATGAATTCTTTCAATTTAAAAGAGAATAATGAACAATGGTACGTAGTATTAGAGCCCACACCAACCCTATCTACACATCTTAAACTAACCCTTTCTCTAGTGAGCTTTGTTGTACATCTTAAAAATGGGTTAGTTTGTTTATTTTAACTTCATTTGTTATTATTTTGTTAAAAATTAAATGAATTTGTATGAATAGTAAATACGAATTCATCTCTTCATAAGATGGATTGGTGGACAGATCCACCATCTTTTAATTGATTTTACTTTTTAAACCATAAAATACAAAAAAAAAGTAATAAATTAAACAAAATTTTAATATTATAATAAAAAAAGTTTAATATCTAATAAAATAAACTAAATATCAACCTATTTTAATAAATTAAATAATATATAAAAAAATTTACGTAAACAAAATTTTATATGAAACATTAATAACTACTAATTTTTATTCTAAATATATAAGATTTCTTTTTAAAAATATGAAAAATAAAAATAATAAATTGGTCTACCAAAAATAAAAATAATCATTTCGGTCTGCATCATAACTTGCTTTTTTCACTAAATTTATCCTTAATAGAATTTAAAAGTATTTTTTTTAATAAAATCTTTTATTTTGGATATTATTATAAAACTTTTGATATTATCTTAATTAAAAATAATCACTTGTCATTACATAAAAAAATATTATTAAAAAACTAGATTAAAATGCATATGTTAAAAATACGATACACTTTAAAATAGATTAATTAGCACTTAAATTAGTTACATAGTAGCTAAAGAGAATGACTATTATAATTGAGTCAAATTAATTATATTTTATGTTGGAAGTGTTTATGCTGTGAGTGTTGAGAGTTATTGTTGTGTATCCAACATCATTGCCCAACAACCGTGTGCAGCATTATTAAACTTTCTTGTTCGACTCTGTCTATGTTTTTGTTTCTAAATAAATGAATTTAATCTTTTTACCTTAAAATAAAAATAATTAAAGAAAAAGTAATTTGACTTTTTGAGTATTGAGACTGAGGAAGAAGCTTAGTTGTTCACGAAGAAGGACACAATTAAGATAGCTTTTAATTTGGAAGTTCTAACAGAGACAAAAGCTAATTAACAAATGATAAGATAAAATTGTAAGTCAATGACAGCCATACAACTCTTCATAACACTGCAAATCGGTTATCACAGCTCTTCATAATGTCTTCAATCTTAAAAACAGTGAAATGCCACATCTTTAAATAATGAAAATTGTCATTAAACTAAAAAATATTATTAAATAAAAAATAATTAATTATTATATTAATTAAATTAAATATTATTTTAAACAGTAAAAAATTATTAATATATAAAATAATTTTTAATATAATAAAAATTTTAAATTTATATGTAGTTCGTTATCAAGTTGTAAGTTTTAGTTATTAATTTTAGAATCTAATAAGATAATTAAAATTTTATAATTAATTAGTTAATATAATAATTAATTATTTTTTATTTTATAATTTTCTTTTGTAGTAGTATAATACGTGGTTAGAATATTAAGAATACAATAAAAAAACATTCCACGAAAGTTATTAAAAAGTAGATAATTAAGATATATATACATATTATTTGTATTATGTAATAGAGTTAAAATTTTCTAAACTCTCACATCAACTCTATGTCATGGACTGGTTAATCATTTGATAAAATTGTTAATTATTTCACTAAAATAATTTATATTTAAATATTTTTATCTTTTTTATTTTTTATACGTTTATATAGTTTAATTTAGACATTTATTAGTTTCTACATTTTCTTTATTTTTTTTAATTTATTTTAGACATTTTATTATTTTATTTTTCTATATCTTTACATTTTTTATAGTATTTTCCTGGATTCTCTATTTTTGTAACTTTGTAGTTTTAATTTTTGACACATATTTACCCATTCGAATAGATTTGTTTAAAGTAATATTTTTTGTTTTTAAAGATACTTGTAAATATTTAATCTATTAAAATTTAACATATAGAACTATAATGAAATTTTTATCATAAAATATGAAATAACAGAAATGAAAAAGTAAATGGTTCATTCCTCAGATACTTACATAAAAAACTTGTTTTGGAAATAAAAGAGTTTGTTCAGAATTTGAAAGTTAAACTATGTTTGAATTAAAATAAAAAAGATATATTTTTTATGAATTGGATTTTAGTAGACCAAATAAAGAGGGATATATAAGAATGTTACTTCTAAAAAAACAATTTTAGAATTTTAGAATTTAATTCAAATATATCAGAATTACTAGCTCGTTAATAAACACAAAAACAGGTTTGTTTGTGTTGTATATTGTGTTAATGGTTTTTGTTGGTATACTAAGTTCATATGTAATAAAACGGTTTTTTAATTTTAAGTGTCGATTTTTTAAAAAATAGCACATTATCCAAGTGATTGAACGTTTATTTATTTATTAATTCTAATATTTTGTAAAATTAAATAAAATTAAAATAAATAATAAAAGATAAAGAAATTAAACTCTTAAATTTGAAAAAGATGTTAAACCATTAATAGATTAAAAGAATATGATGAATAAACTATAATAAGTATATTATTTTAAGGTTAAACTTTACAAAATCATCTTTTATATAAATTACTTAAAATTAAATTTATCCTGATAAATTTAAATTATATATTTATTTTATTAAATTATTTAAATCTCAATTTTTTAAGTAAATGAACATATATTGCTTGACTATAAATTTAATTCCTTACAAATTATAATTAATCAACATAATAGAATAACACTTTTAGCATGCCTAACTAAAATCAATATGTTCCTAACATTAATTTTAACTAGATGTTTCTTTTTCAAAACATTGTTTGATGCTAATCAAAGATTATTAAATTAACATAAGTATTAAACATATAGAGAAGAAATTTCATTACATTTAATTTTAATAAAAAAAATTACACACTGAATGTTATTTTGTATGTCTTTTCATTATATTGTTCTTGTTTAAGAAACAAAATTCAATACTTGAAGAGAATCTTCTTTATTGTTGCTTCATTAAATTTTCTTTCATACCTAAGTTTTAAGTTTAACAGTTTGATCTCAAAAAACTACTTCATTTTCTTAAAAAATATTATCATATTCAATCATTTTTGTTTCTAATTTCAGTTTCAAATAAAGTAAGAGACTGCTTGGTTCTATCTAATATTTCGTACTGCACCTCTATGCGTTTCTTCCTGCACCCCTATTCAAATTACCCTTTATTTTTCATTAATTTTTTTTAATTCTGGAATTTTAAATTTGGATATTTTTCGAATTATAACTCTGGAAGTTAAAGTTTGTAATTTTTTTTATTTTGAATTTTAATACAAATTTGTATTCCAGATGTAGAATCCGAAATGGATATTTTGAAAATTTGAAAATATTGGGTGCAGGAAGAAAATTTGCCTCTATATTATAATGACAAAGATTATTAGGTCAAACTTTATGTTTAAAGGCCCAAATCAGTTTCTAGGCCCAAATCACTACAATGTGTCTTAGGCGATCTCCTAATATTATCTAATATATATTATCTTGATGCGGATAAAACTCTGAAAAAAGACATAATTTATTCTCCCGTAAATTATCATTATTAAAAATAAATAAATTATAAGAAGAAAAAAATATAAAAATTCACATTAAAAATGGGAAACTTATTTTTGTAGTGGATAGGTAGAAAACAGAAACTTGCTTTTTGTTGTGTGTGACAATTTAATTAAAATAAATAATACCACCAACTTGGGCAGTTTGAATAGCAATAGTTTGGGTGCTAATAGTAAGGTTCTTCACTTATATTTTGTTTCCTGAGTTTTGGACTTTTCATCTATTGGATACTTCATCTTTCTTGGAGAATCTCTTGTATTATGGAAAACAAAGAAGCAGAGCGCTATATCAAGGTCTTCCTCTGAAGCTGAATATTAAACACTTTCATCTACGTGCTGTGAAATTCAATGGCTTAAATACTTGCTTGAAGACCTGAATATCAATAGCAACAAAATAACGAGCCTCTACTGTGATAGTCAATCTCGAGGCACATTGAACATAATAGCAGTTTTCATGAGAGGACTAAACACTTAGATATCGACCATCATGTGGTGAGGGAGAAACTGCAACAAGATTTATTTCACTTACTTTCTATAAGCACGGAAAACCAACATGCAGATCTTCTCACAAAACCGCTACAGAGTGAAGTTTTTCATAGACTTCTTAGCAAGCTTAGTGTACAGAGCATTCACCCACCAGCTTGAAGGGAGTTTTATCTTTTTAGACTTTTTTCTTTTCTGTATGGACCAAGCCCAATTATATCTTCATGGTGTATTTAACATGTACTCATTTTCTAATGTAAAAAACATTCAATTTTGATAAAAAAAAAGTTATGATTAATTTTTGTGCCTATCTTCTCTGCCCTTTACTATGTTCATTGTTTTGTTCTTATCCCCTGCTATCGCATATCATCTTCGACAAATTGAGAAACATGAATAACCTTAAAATTAAAAAAAATTTCAAGAACACTTATTATATTTTCATTTTTTTATGAAATATATTTTTTAAACACTTGAACGAATTTCATCTTTGGGCATCTTTCAAGATAATATTTTTTTATTAATATTCAAACATTCTTTGACCACAATGTCTCAAATAATCTATCCTTAGTAGATTACCTTCCCAAAACGTTTCAAATACTTACTCTCTCCTTATCAATGTTCAACCCTTAACCATTCTTTTTATAATATAATATTCTATTCATATGTATAATAATATTGATTAATAGTCCATGAACTTCAACTTTATTGATTATTATTCTTCAATGACACTTTAGACTCTATTCATCCATTAATAACCATTGTTTGATTTTTAATCAAAAGACACTTGGATATTGTCATACTAGCCAAACTAAAAGATACACCAACAAGAACAAAGTAAACAGAACCAAGTTTGACTTGATAAAAAAATATTCAATTTAAAAGTTATCTCAATTTAAAACTATAAATATTTTCCATAATTTATTTATTTTTATATAAAAGTTAATTACATAAATTTAATAATATTAAATGAGATATATATCGAGTTAATTGATGAACTGATTAAATTGAATTATACCTGTAACGACACTTTTTTTTAAAGAAACAGAAACAGCGTCCCTCACATTTTTCTTTCTCCCAATTCACTTTCTCTCTCTACCAATTTCTCTCCTCTCCCTTCTCTCTTAATTTCTCACTTCATACCTCATCTACTTTAGAATCTGATCATACCACGCTGTAGCAGAGGTGTTAAGGAACATTTCTACCCGATCAGATTTTCAAACAGAGTAAGTTCATTTTTACTCTAAATATCCTTTGTTCTCTGTTTTTCCTTAGGATTTAGTCATCAATCTTGGTGGGGTCAGTTGAGAAGTTTAATCCTCTCAACTTATTCTACTATATACTGAAATTTTGTTCTGTTTGAATAATTTGCATTAGGCCCGTAAATCTTGAAGCTTATCCAAACGGTGGGGAATAAAATTCTAAAAGTTGCTTGGAAAGCAAGCAATTGAGGTAAGGGAAGCTAAATTTAATTTTTAATAGCACCCTAGGATAGAAGATCTGAATGCGGAAGGGACGTGGTCCCAATATTCAATTTCTCTTGCAGGAATGTTGTGTGTTTATTTATATTGGGTTGTTTGTTTATATATTATTTAAATTTGTGGAAATATTGGGTTTTGATGATTTAGTATTAAAGTGTTATTTTTTTATGTCAAATAAACTTTTGAATATTGTGGATAACTTTTTGAATGATATTGTATGACGAAATGGTATGAAATTGAATTCATACATTTGGGATAATGTATGGATTGATGTTTGTTGTGTATTAAGTATTGATGTCGGGATAATGTATGGACTGATGTTTGCTGTGTATTAAGTATTGATGTCTATGTGGTAACAGAGATCTCCGAGCTTCACTGATGATCTAAGTCACATAGACTAAGATATCAGGTGGTGAGAAGCTGATGGGGGAGTTCATGCACACCGTGACATATGAGATGCACGGCTTGGGTTGTATTGAACTTACCCTGATCCTTTCTGTTGGATTCGCTGGTAATCTTTGGATCAGGTGTTAGTCTCTGGTAGGACTTACTTAATACGGGTCTTCCGGAAGATGTTGTTTGTTGAATATTCTGGATGTGTAGATCCATGTGAGATCTATGTGATTGTTTATTGTTGAGATTTGAAGAAAATTGAATAATTTGATAAATTGATCATGTAATTTGGTTTTCTCTTTGGATTTAAGTGTGTATATTATAAAATTCTATTTTTAGTCACTTACCCTTGCTTTTCTTGCTGTGTTTGAACTGCGATGACTGTACTATGTACACGAGCAGATGACCATACAGGTGCAGGAGAACCTTAGAGGTTACAGAGTTTTATTTTGAGTTGTGGATATGTAAATATTTGTATTTCTATAAATCCTAATCATGTATTAGGAATATTTTGAAAAACTGTAAGCTTGTATAGAAATATGTAGAACCGATATTGTAATAGTTATATGTAAATTATGGGGTGTTACAATACCTAATTCATATAAGTAGAATTAATTGCCCGTCTTAATTAGGCATAAAGCAATATTTATCGACAGAATAGTTCATAGCTTCTCTGGTGATAAATTGGTAACAAAAACTCTACTCAAAAGTTAAGTATTTTAATTCACTTTAGAAAATAAAGTTAAATAATATAATTAAAAATCCACATATAATTAACTGAATAAGTTGTGTAAGTATTAATTTTAACTGGTAATTTTAATTCAATAATTACAATTTCTCAATTTATTAATAAAAATAAAACTTCTCACTCGGCGGAATATTAATCTCTTTCATTATTAGACTAATTGACTATTTACACATTCTTCTCTTTTTTTATACACGTGTAATCAATTAAATTTAAATTATAAAGAACTTGCGACTGGAAAATTATTCAAACTTATCTTTATCAATAAGTTTATCTTTAAATTACAATAATACGATTAAGTTTCTTGGATTATATAATAACACCTTTTTTGTGGGCGTATATATATATATATATATATAATATTTATTATAACTCAAATAACGTTACGTCAACAAAACTAACTCGTTTATTAATACTTTAATTCAAGATGGCTATTTTAATTACATATAGAGAACAAAGTGTTAGTGTAAGCACACCAAGTTTTTCTCTCTATGTCAAATTCACCTAAATGGAAGGAGGAAAAAAGCTTCTTTTTGAATCCGCAAACTTTTATTTATTTATTTTCATCTAAATAAACTAGTGGAAATTTTTATTTAACAAGAAAATAAAGATGAAATAGATTTTTATATAAGCATGGTATATATATGACAAAGTTTTTTTTTTATATATATATCACTATTAAACTTACTTGACACCTTAAATAATAATATCATCGGTTATTATATGAAAAAAGTATTATTAAAAAAAAAATACAAGCAAAATATGGGGAGACTAGACCAAAACTTATATATAAAAAATTTAACAAAAACGATACTTAGATAATCCATACCTATTAATAAATAATTCTAAGAAAAAACTAGATAGAAGTCCATTATACCAATGAAATTTTTTTCTATGAATAAATCCTAAGTTAGTAAGCTTGTCAGCACATGCATTTCTTTTACAAAAAATGTGAGAAATCTTAAATCTGATTTTCCCACAGTAACTAAGACATTTATTTTACCTATTACGAAGAATTTAAGAAACATTAGTCCTAATAGTAGTAAATGAAACACAAACAAAGACATAATCATATTCAAGTCATAAACTAAAAAGACTTATCTTTTACTTATTTTTACCATTTTTATGATATCATCATACACCATAAAGTGGTTATAGTGGAGAAAGATGTATACCACATTTGATTGAAGAAGATAAATAATCAAATGATAAATTATCGAAGTTTGAAAAAATGTAATGTTTTTTAAATGATCGAAGGAAGAAAAAGCAATTTGCATAGGCAAGGAAACCTAGGTGGTGTTAAGTCCATCACTACAATAGTATATACTTAATGCTGAAAGAAAATGATAAAGGAAAAGCAAGTAAGAAATTTGACTATGGTTATCATCACTTCTTAGCTTTGGTACCAAAATTTAAAAAACTCAAAGAATACAATATAAAAGTGGAACCTAACTTATGCAAAAAGTGAAGTATACTTGATAAACACAAAAGTAACTCCAACACTGAAGAGAAATTAAAATCAAATTGTTTTCTAAAATTATTACGGTTCGGTTTGCTTTTCTAAAATTCTTTCAAACTAAGAAGTTATTTTACAATCTTTTTAATCCTTTTTATGAGTTTATTTTGGTTGTTTTTCATCAAAATATTTTTAATTAATTTAGTGTATAAATGATGAATATTAATAATTATCTCTTTCCCCCTCTTATAAAGATTTAGTTTTAACAATTAAAACTCTATCATTCTATTTTTTTTCTTCATTCATTAATTATTCAAGGGTGATGAATTTTAAATATATTATAACTACAATTCAATTGAATGCTATTACTTAATTTGACCATTATTTTTAAATTATGAAATATTATGTATAACTTACATATTTGTGAAAAAGTAACTATTTTCATTGTTCATACAATGTACAATCATGGCTTAGTCAGTGACCACAAATATTAAAAAGATAAGTGTGAATAACAAGATGACAATGACTTGTTTTGGTTCCATTGTACTATATCTTTCTCACTTTCACATTAAGACACATCAAACAAAAAACCCTATCTTATCACCAAACTTTCCCAAATTTGTGATGCCATTAAGACTAAACACTAACCATTGGTTTATTCTTTAGTCATTGGAGTTTAATTAGATGCATAATTACACACTCTTTTGGAGATTGTTCAACTTTTTCTTTGAATGTAAACTTTCTAAAATAGTGAAGAAACAAATCACTTGATATGCTAGAAAGAAGATGCACAACCAATTAGCATAAGCCTTGTCTCTCTTCAAACTCTTCAATCAACACTAACTTTCATAACATGTCAATTTATTTGTACACAATACACACACAAAAACATTTGATATTACTAATAAATAATATATTTAGTCTAAAATATCTCCATTAAATATATATATATATATATAGCTTTAATTATTTATTTATAATATATCATGATAGTTTCTATTGTCATAGAAACAACTTCATTTTAAATGTACAACTAAATACTAATTTTATTTAACTCGTTAATTATTTTTTCATATTATCGTATTATTATAATATAATTATAAAAGTGTAAACGCGGAAACTATTAAGAGTTTTGTCAACCCCAGGCAACCAATCAGGTTTGTTAATTATTTTAATTTATTTTTGAAAGATATTGCATCATTTGAAATGTGATATTGCGTATATTTTACATTCTAACTTCTAAATAATGTTTTATCTAATAATGATCTATAACAAATCTTCTACATAGAAAAGGAGATAAAAAAAAGTTATAGACGTATTATAAAAAATCAAACTAATATAGTTCATATTCAATGATATGAATTTACTTAAAAGAACGATTTTTTTAAGGAAAAGAAAATTAATATTGATATATTATAATAAATAGACGAGATATTACTACATGAAAAAATGGTAGAATTAAATCAGTTTGGGCCGTTGGGCCTCCTTTTTTAACTAAAAGCAACTAAACCAATTGAATAAGCTACTTTTCAATTTTAAAAATAGTTAATATTATATGCCTCTAGAAAAAAATTATGAAATATAAACTTGTGGTTACTAAATTAAATACTATTTTAAAAATTAAAAATAATTTATTTCTAAATTAGTTTATATTATTGTTAAATGATTTTTAAATTATTATCTAATTAGCTACCAAATTTATAATATAAATAATTGGTAGTTAAAACATTAGTAGCTAATTAGATACCAATTTAAAAACTATTTAACAATAATATAAACTAATTTAGAAACTAATTCTTTTTTAAGTCTTTAAATGATTTTTAATTTAGTCAATATAAAAATTAATTATTTTTTGTCTCTAAAATTAGTTTCTATTTTATGATTTTTTTTTAATACGTATTATTTAAAAAAAAATTATACATATATATTTTATATTTATACTAAATAATTTAATTTATGATATAAAAATAGATGGTTAATTTGTTATCATGTAACAATAAAAAGGAAAATAGTTTGGATTTTTTTTTAAAAAAAGATACGTGACTTTCGTGAAGACAGTATGTAAAATGCACTGTCTGATAAGAAGAGAAAAAGAGTGTTATAAATATCTCGTTAGTTTTTTTTAAGAGAATTCAATTTGACATGGTTTTGTGGATTTAGCTCTGGGGAGGAATATTTATTTGTATTTGTATTGTGTTCTGTATTGTTTAGGGTAAAGACTAGTTTTAAGGATTCAGGTAATAAGTTTTTTTTTTTGTTTGTCATTTTTTTTTTGTATTTTTTTTATTGAAATTTAGTCGCACAAGATTGACAATAAATTTTTTTTTCTTTCATACTAAAAAATTTATTGAGGTTTGGTTTGATGATTTGTAGAATCCGAATAATGTATGTTGGTCCGGTGTTAAGCAAGTTGACTTTAACTAATTTTTATATAAAAGTTAGGACATTCTTAAAATGTCTCATTTTATTTTATTTATTTATTATCGATAAAAAAAATTATATCACACAAATGTATTGATTTTTTTAAAAAAATGAAAATGAAATGTGATGAAGTAAATCTATCTTTATCTTACTTATTTTAGTATGTAAATGTTTGTGGTTGATAATAATTTGAAAAAATTGATTCTGGTTCATATGACCAGTGTTGTCACTTTACATTCACTAAATTTTGTTGATCTGCATAAAAATATAATCAGGATCTTTTAAGCATTCAATATTCAAATTTTAGATTTAGGTGAATGAAGTTTTAATATATAAATAGTTTTATCTATTTATATATTATCTTATATATAAAAAAATTACTTTTTAATTGACGTGAGATTCCAACGTTATAACTAACAAATCTTTGTAGGAATGTGAAATTTTGAGGCCAAATATTGTCGAAGAAGGTTTCCACACCAAACACCTACCTTCATTTGTTCCCTTACTTCACAAACCATAATCATGTCGGAGAGGGTCTACTCACCTAATAAGATTTGACTCTCCTCTATGTCTTCTTTTACTTTGTCTCTAAAAAGATACCTTTTTAATGGAAACAAATGAAAATATGTAGAATTATATTGGTACTGGTAACAATTTATATTATTTATTATTATATTATATCACTTTATAGATATAAATTAACATGTGGGTGCTTATCCGTTAACTATAGGAAAATATATTGAAAAAAAGGAAAAGTTATATTTTCTTATCCATTATAAACAAATTTTCAGGTCCTAAAGAGTTTTTTATAATTCATTTCGAAGATTTTAGCGTTAGTATTTTTTATAACTAATTTATTTATAAAGTAAGAGAGAAATCACAGAGATTATACTTATTCAATCAAATCATAAATTGATAAAGAAAAAGAAGATGAATGACATGACGTTTTGGTTTAAAAACACACTAATTTGACATAAAGTTCATTTTAATATTATAATATTCAATAATATTTCCACATCAAATTTCTTGATGTACATGGGAACGGTATCATATATGCATTCTAAAAAGAAACTGGACGATGTTAAAGCTAAAATATGAGATATGTTTGAAATATACTTTTGTATTTAATTAAGGAAAAAAATAAAAAATAATCTGATTACAAAATATATAATTTTTTATTTCCTTTTATTCTTTCTTTAATTTAAGTTTCACCACTCCAAAGTGATATAAATTTTACTCCATTGTTTATTTAACTTTCTGTCAAATAAAAATGTGTTTTTGAGAGCAGCATAACATCTTAATTAGATCGAAACACGAAGAGTACCATTCTTGGAATCAAACATTCTGTCAAATCTTTATTTTCTTTTCAAATTATTGATTCTGGTAACCCTCTTAAGAAGAAAATGTTTGGACATGGTAAAATTAAAACATTTTTTTTCAATTTAAATTGATTTAAAAATAATTTTAATTTTTGAAAAGAAAGAAACAAATTTATTCCAAGTGTAAAGAATTGAAAACGTATTCAAACATAATAACTAACTGTTAAAAAAGAAACATGGAAAGAATGATCACGGAAGAAAAAAGAAAAATAAATCATTTATATTTTGTAAGTTTTTTAGGGTTGTTTTATATATAAATCCCTTTTCTATGTAAGTAAGTTTTTTGTTTCATTGAATCTAAAATATTAACATTGAATGTGTTTGTTTTCTCTTTTTCTTTACTCTATTTTTCATGTTCTTTGCTTTTTTTTTATACGGTATCAATTTAACTTAATTAAACTTTTGTTTATGGCTTCACATTCAATCAGTTCAATCCTTAGTTTTTTTTTTCAATGCAATCTTTTGAAAACATTTTAATAATAACTTTCTCACTCGATTGTAGCAAGCAGAATCAATCATCAAAGGATTTCATCTCCAGAAGCACATTCATGTGATTCCTGATAAATTTTGCAACAAAGAGGATGAATTGAAAGATTTTTTGAATCCAAAATACGAAAACTGTAACACCCGGAAAATACATCTAACTATTACAATACAGGTTCTACTTATTTCTATACAAGCATAAAGTTTTTCAAAATATTCCTAATACATGATTAGGACATATAGAAATACAAATATTTACAATATAAGTTTCATAATCAACGCTCTAAAACTCTTTTGATCCTCAGACACCTGTAAGATCATTTGCTCGTGTACGTTGTACAGTCATCGCAGTTCAAACACAAAAAGAAAAGCAAGGGTAAGCTAGTGAAAATAGAATTTTATAATATACACAATTAAATCCAAAGAGAAAACCAAGTTACATGATCAATTTCTCAAATTATTCAATCTTCTTCAAATCTCAACAATAAAACAATCACATAGATCTCACATGGATCTACACATCCAGAATATTCAACAAACAACATCTTCCGGAAGACCCGTATTAAGTAAGTCCTACCAGAGACTAACACTTGATCCAAAGATTACCAGCGAATCCAACAGAAAGGATCAGGGTAAGTTCAATACAACCCAAGCCGTGCATCTCATATGTCACGGTGTGCATGAACTCCCCCATCAGCTTCTCACCACCTGATATCTTAGTCTATGTGACTTAGATCATCAGTGAAGCTCGGAGATCTCTGTTACCACATAGGCATCAATACTTAATACACAGCAAACATCAGTCCATACATTATCCCAAATGTATGAATTCAATTCCATACCATTCCGTCATACAATATCATTCCAAACACGATCCACAACATTCAAAAACGTAATTAAAATAAAAAAAACAACACTTAAATATTAAACCATCAAAATATAATATTTTTACAAATTTAAATAATATATAAACAAACAACTCAATATATATAACACACAACATCCCTGCAAGAAAAATTAAATATTGGGACCACGTCCCTTCCGCATTCAGATCTTCTATCCTAGGGTGCTATAAAAATTAAATTTAGCTTCCCTTACCTCAATTGCTTGCTTTCCAAGCAACTTTTAGAATTTTATTCCCCACCGTTTGGATAAGCTTCAAGATTTACGGGCCTAATGCAAATTATCCAAACAGAACAAAAATTCAGTATATAATAGAATAAGTTGAGAGGATTAACTTCTCAACTGACCCCACCAAGATTGATGACTAAATCCTAAGGAAAAACAAAGAACACAGGATATTTAGAGTAAAAATGAACTTACTCTGTTTGAAAATCTGATCGGGTAGAAATGTTCCTTAACTCCTTTGCTACAGCGTGGTATGATCTGATTCTAAAATAGATGAAGATTGGGAGAGAAATTAAGAGAGAGGGAGAGAAGAGAATTGGAGAGAGAGAGAAAGAAGAAAAATGGTATTGTGGTGTGAAGAAGAATGTTTCTGTTGGTTTTTAAAAAAAGGGCACGCTGTTACAAAAACTACAAACAAGTTAATATGTTGAAACCATGATTACATAAGTTAATCATTCTAGAATCAACAAAAAAAAAGAGCTCATCAATTCAATTCCAAGATATCTCAAGCATTACAAAATCTATCCATTACCAATTTAATTCACAATATCATAATTCCAACACACTAATTTATTATCTATAACTAACTCTTAGAATAAAACTAATTTCCTTTACTATAAAGTTTCTCATAACTTAAAGAAGATGTACTGGGGGAGTTCGCACACGACTGAGACCTTAACTTAGTACTCGGTCCAGACCGACCTACATTACCAACAACAAGGTTGATTAATGACCAAATGTTTATTAATCTCCTTTTATTAAGCCCATTAACCACAATGGACCCACAATAATTGTATAAATTAGCACAAATCCTAATGGATCAGGTATGCAATCATCTAATCCTAAATACTGAGTCTCGAGTGCTGAAATTTGACTTGAGCGTCAGAGTACCTTTTGCAAGTACCATCTGAATCCAAAGCTAGTGAGGAGGAGGAGTATATGAGTGAGTGAAAGTTCAACAAAAAAGAGGAAGTGAAGTGTCGACTGACCAAAAGAGTGGTTTGAATCGGTTTTTTGGTTCTAACTCCGTTTGAGAATAAAAGATGATGAAACATAACACTATAAAAACTTCTTGATCACCTAAAAAACTCTTATCCTAATTTTTAGAACATCCCAAAATCAATTTTAAAACTCAAAAGCCCTTCTTTTCTCAAAATCTAAAGCATACATAAAACCCATAAGAAAAAAATATATATAAATTGGAGAAATGAGAAATAAATTACTTAATGTAAAAGTTCTGTGTGGATGTTCTACACTATCCTTCAACTATCTTATATTTTGTAAATCTCAAAGGAAATAAAAAGAGCTTAGGTTTGGCTCCTTTTGAAGAAGGGAAAGAAGAAGAAAAAAAAGAAAGGAAAAGTTAAGATAAACTCTTTGATCACTACATGCACCTCACAAACTTACGAGCTCGTGGTTCTTTTCTTTTTGAGTTTATATGATCCCGTCTCAACCTCAAAGGCCCAAAATTTATTTACTATTTACAAGCCCCAGAAATACTATTCTCATCTCTCGGTCTAAACATAACTATCATCTCTAAAGTTTAAAACTAACCCACATACATGCCTTAAATACATATTTAATTCTACTAAATTTTAAGTATAAATTAAACTTAATTGTGAAATTTCAATTATTTCACCGTCATTTATATTAGCACGAAAACAAGTGCGTGTATTAGCAAAATATTCTTTTAAATCATTCTACTTTTCACGAGCATCAACAAATAAAAGTTTTTTACAATTTGGTTGCTTTCTTAACTCTTTCTTTTAGTCCCTATTGTTTTGTGATGACCAGGATTAAGAGAAAACATTATTGTAACTCTTATAACATCATCTAACATTTCAAATAAATAAAGAAATTAATTATATGCTTATAAATATCTCGAAATGTAATCTTTTATCAAAGGATAAATTATTATGTACATTATATTTTATTGACCCTCTTTATTTTTAGAATTCTAATTATTGTAGTTCGATATGATAATTATTTAACTATATTGTGATTTTTTTCATATTTTCTAGTTGTGTTTATATTAGTCCAATCAAAATTTCTCTCCCAATGTAACTAAACATGTTCCAATTTATAAAATTTGTAGACAAACATCTATAATAGGTCTGGAAGTTTAAATTTATTTTTAATCAAGCACTCTACATAAAAAAATCTGTCTTACATGTGACTTTGCCAATTAAATGATTAAGCAACATTATTAAGAAAAAGATAAAAACAAATCTTGAACGAAATTTGATGCATTTAATCACTCCAATTTCTCAACAAAAGAAATGAACCAGTGACACATAACCAAACATGTGAGTTTGATGGTTGTGTGATGTTAGGTAAGAAAGGATGAAGATGGTGTGTGATGAGATACAAAAATGTAAAAATGGAAAAAAGGGTAATATTTGGTCTCCCTTTTGCATGATCTTTGTAGATTTGAGGTTTTGTTTGAGACTTTTATGATTAATTTTGTGAGTTTTTGGAGGATGAGGTGAGGACCCTAATGAAGACCAGAAAAGAGAAATGTATGAGAAAGGCAAGGAAAGTTGGGAAACAGCACTGTCTCACGTTGGTTGTCTTCTGGTCTGGTCTACAAATAGACACCAACTACTTTTTGCAGGACCAATAACTGGTAAAAGCAGTTGCAGTTGCAAAACCAACTTCTTCTAACCATTTACATCTTTTGCATGCTTTTTAAGTTTTCTTTAGCACTCTATATTATCATTTCAAAATTATATTATCAATTAATAAAAATTACTATTGATATACCAACCCTATTTATAAAATTACTTTCACAACAAATATATATACCTTTTATTGTAAGACCTCTTCATAATTGTCTTACTAGTATATTAATTATTTTTCCTGAAAAGGTCATTGACATGCTTTTATGTAGGGATGACAAAACGGGCCAGCCCGCCTCGCATTGGCCCGCCCCGCGTTTGGCCCGCAAAAATGCGGGACGGGTTGGTCCGCCCTGCAAAGTTATTGCGGGTTAGAATTTCCAACCCGTCCCGCATAAGAGCTGGCCCGCGTTTTTTTTTTTTTTTTTTTAAATTAAATATTTATTTTTTTACATTTTGTTATTAAAAAATTGTCAAATTAAACCTATATATTTGTTATTATCAAACCTAATTTTTTTTTCCTTCCTTTTCAAATATAGTCAAACATCAAAACATTAAGATAAATATCAAATATCACTATTCTTCTACTTCCAAAACATTAAAAATACCTAATTCCAAAACATTAAACATAAACATTAATTCAAAAACATTAAACATAAACATTATTAACATTCTTCCATTTCAATAACATTGGATGCCACCTTAGTAGAACCTTCATCCATTTTTTCATAATTATAATCTTCCCCGTCATCTGCATATATTAAAACAATGACAATTAATTAATTAATTTTTCATAAAAATAATACAATAAAAATAAGATAACTTTTGGCTCAATTGATGGTTTGGTCATGGGTAACTTCTAAAATACCCTCTGCTTACTTCTCCTTCTCTAACTGGTGTCTTGCTCCTTTATCGTGTTTGAAATTGATTTAATTGGCATGACCCAGTTTAGGTTGCCCTGCTGCTACTAAGTGTCAATATTTTTTCTTGCGGGTTTGCGGGCCAGCCCGCCCCGCCCCGCAACTGGCCCGCGCGGGTTGCGGGCTAATGCGGGTTAGCGGGTTGAAAAGGTCATCCCGCCCCGCGTTTTTTACCTGCGGACCGCGGGCCGGCCCGCACGGCCCGCCCGCTTTGCCATCCCTAACTTTTATCCAACAAGTGAGATAAATGAAGAAATTAATTCCACATTTATATTTCTAATATAATTTAAGAATATAACTAGTTATAAAGTTTTATCTTATTATACAGAAAATATTTAAATAATAATTAATTTAAATATAAAAATAATTAATCTTTATATTATATTAACTAAATTACGTACTACCTTATAAACTATAAAAGAATTTTAATATCTAAAATAATTTATATTAAATTTATAAAGTAGTTTTTAAATTAATATTAAATATCAATGTTTAAACTATTAATTATTTTATATTTTTAATTAATATTTAATTATAAATTAATAATTAATTTAGAATTAAAATAGTTACTAATTAAAATCTTATAAATAAGATTAAATATCAATTTATAAATTATTTTATAAATTTGTATTAATAATATAAATTATTTTAAATACCAATAATTTTTTAGTTTATAAAATAATATCTAACTTAATTTATTGTAATTGATTTTTTTTTAAAATTAATTCATATTTAATAGTTTTCTTCTAATAATAGTAGACACTATGAGAATAATTTTGAAAAAATAATAAAAAAAATTTACAAATTTATTATTGTTAAGTATTACATTAATAAATTTTGTTAAATGTGTGAATGAATTAAAAAGATCTCAAATAATGTTAAGATAATTATTATAAATTTACATGATATTTGATGATTGAATTAGTGAAATTTATATATATTATTATTATGAAAGATAAATATATGTAATGAAGGTGAAGAATATGCAATGAATATAAATATTAGAGAAAGATTGGAAAAAATAGGAAAGGGTACTTTTTGCAGAAAGCGAGTGACGGTGTGTGGCATAAGAAATATCTTGATGAATGCTTCCACCACACTATTTTCTTCTGTGTTGTGGTCCCCCAATCATAACCACGCGCACTCACTCACTCACCTTTCAACATTGGAACCACACACACACCACTATATTTATCTTCCCATTTTCACCATCCTAACTTATATTTCTTAAATGTTTTTGCTTATTCACAATTTATGTCTTCAACTATTCAAGTAATTGAATTATTTATATATAATGGATAGTTTATAATTAATAATTTTTATATTTTATACATCATAGGTTTGCTAAAATGATTTTTATTGTAGTGAAAAAAGAAGGTAGGTTGCAGTGGCCCTCTCAGGCCTAATCTTGGTTGATAGTGATACAAAGATTGCCCTTTGTCAATTCCCAATTTTCAAAGGTCCACTTCCCCATCAAACTTTCCTCTATTATAGGAGAGAGAATAACCCACACTTCCATCAATTACTCAACATTTTCTTTATTTATATATATCTTCTCACTTATCATTCATATTTATTACTATTCTTCTTCCTCCCTATAAACTTTTAAGATATCATCTATCTTATTCATCACTGTAAACTTTTTATAAATCTTTCACCTTTTTTTTATCAAAATGTTTATATCATTTAGAGCACTATTTTATATCACAACTCCTTCTTAATCAAAATGTTATTTTAATCTAAATTTTATGTTCTCTTCAAAATTATATTACTTTGTATAATTTTTTATTTCAAGAATTCTTATAATGAATTTTCATTCAAGATACTTTAAGACTTTTTAAGCTCGAAATTTTAATAAAAATAATGCATTTAGATAATTTATTTTCTTCAAATATCATATTTACTTAATATTTATCAAATAATCTATCGTGTCAAATAATTATTTAAATCAAACAATTATCAAAAGAAAACTTGCCGAAATCAATGTCTATCTAAGATTAAACGATTATCGAAACAATAGTGTTTATTAAAGATCTATCGATCATCAGAATAATTGTTAAACTGTTATAAAAAGAACACTCATCGAGATCAAATGATCATCATGACAATTGCTATCAAATGTCAAGCAATCACAGAAAGAACACTCACTGAGATCAAACGATCATCGAAACAACAATGTCTATCCAAGATCAAATGATCATCGGAACAATTGTTATGCAAGATCGAACGGTCAATGAAAAAAAAAGTTATACATAATCTCTATTAGAGATTAAACGATTAGAGTCTGTCCAAGATCAAACGTTAAGTAGAATAAAATTTCTAATCGAGATTAAACAATCATCGAAGCAAGACTAAACAAAATCACTATTCGAGATAAAACGATCATTGAAACAAAGTTATACATAATCTCTTGAAAATAAACTACCATCATAATCTGACAATTCATTTGAAAATAAACAGTCATCTTAAAATAATTAAACTCAAAATAAATAAATATCATTTGATCAAAATAATCTGATGAACACTTGCAGAACATGAAAACTCGTTTATCCATCAAATCTGTCTCCCTACACCTCATTTATGGATTCCGAACTTGAAGATCTTATGTACCCACTCATATTTATATACGAAAATAGACATAATAATATAAAATTCAATCACATCGGTTGTAGTCCAATCAAATTGAAGAAAATCTAATAAAATCATATGCAATCGTATAACTTAAATATTTATATAATAATAATTAATTGAATGACAAATAATCAATATTCAATTATATCTCTTATTTATTTTAAATATTTTTTTTATAGTCCAAGTGAAAGAAATTTATAAATACAAATAATTGCACAAAAAATATTCATTTAATTCTTATATTTAGAATTTTCTATAAATTTTATTAATTCGAGCGTTAAATAATCTTCTAGATGTGAATTTTTCATCATCATCTTCGACAATCATATGGCAAAGTCATAACTTTATAACGTAAATCACCATCTTCCACTTTAAAAAACAATACTTTTTTCGATAAAACAAACAAAAGAAAACTAATAGAAAACAAGACAAAACAATCAAGCAAAATATTATATAAAAAGGATGGATAAAGGATGAAGAAAGAAGAAAGCTTGCATACGAATATCGTACAATGGCATGTGTACTTGTCCAAAACCTTTAGTTTTTATGTTGTTTTGGATGATTAATTTCCAAAGTAAGTGTTTGTTTGAACTAGTTTATACTCTTAAGAAAAACGTGTATACTTGTTTGTGTTGTTTAAAACATCACAAACAACTAATTATATTAATTTTCGAAACATTTGACCTGTTTAAATTTCAGTTAAAACAAAGAAGGTAACATAGTAAATTTTTTAGGTTAAATGGAAACATATAGGTAGAGCCAAATGCACGTTAAAACGAATCTGAGTCCTAGCTGTCAACTTGTTGTTTGAGTAAACCATGTACCCACCAATGAGTGCAGTTTTGAGTTTGATTGGAAAATACAGTATGAATTGATGGAAGGCATCGATGAAAAAAAAAATAAAAAATAAAAAATAAAAAATAATAATAAAAAAAATATATATATATATATATATATATATATCTGTGTGTGTGTGTATGCAGGGTATTGAACTCTTATTATGGAAAACACCCACAATTTCATGGATTTAAAACAGATGACAAGAACTCACTAACCTTTTCTCCAAATCAACATTTGCAGTTGATTAATGGCCCACATTCTCATTTCATGTCATATTTTTCTAACACAGATTATGTCGACAACTAAGAGCAAGAAATATATTATGGATCTCTCTCTTTCTTTCTGCAGGTTTTAAACATGATACAGAAACATATCATTTATTTAGATTGATGGGAATGAAAAAGAAAAAGAAAATAAAAGTGAGATTGTTTTGATAAGAAAAGAGAGTGGAAAGTAAACAAAAAATTTATAATAATGTAATAGAATACATTTTTCTAAACTAATGATAAACATTTGCACTTTATTTGATTTGTATGGAGAAAATAGAGTGTTAGTTTGATAGTGAAATGTCAAAAATACTTTAGATGTTTTTTTTTTAAACTTAAACATTTATTTATAAAAGAGATTAGTCGAGAAAATAAAAATAAATGATTTCTTAAAAATAGTAATAATTTAAATTATTATTTATTAGTTGTTAATAATAATTAAATAAATAAATAAACTCCAATAAATAAAATTACTTTTAAAAATCAAATATTAAACCTAAGTAATTCATAAATCTATTACTTTTTTTTTCATTTCATACTTTATTTTCCTTTTAAAAACATAATTACATTACTATAAAATCATTAAATAAAAAATAATTAATTGTTATTGACTAAATTATATATTATTTTAGAAACTAAAGAAATTAATTATTGTAATCTGGTTTCCATGACCCACACCACAACAGTACAACAACTTTTTCTTATGTGTCTTAACTTTTGTGACAGATGTGACACCGATATGATATAACCTTGTGTGTCTTCCTTGGGTTCCCTCCTTACTTCTACCCCAGGTACTTAAAAGGTACCCTTATAAAAGTATAATTTAAAGATTTTGCATAGAGTTTAAGGGAGTTCCTTTCAACATTTATACCAGTCAACTTTGATTTGTGAAAGTTGATTTTTAGTCCAAAAGCAATATCATCACAGGTTAGGATTGCTTTTATAGAGATAACATTGTTATAGGAGTCTTCATGCGAACAAGGTATCATCAACAAATTGTAATACACAAGCTTCAACCTCATTCCTCCCCACCTTCACACCTTTTAGTAGGTTCGCCTTAAGCGTTTGTCTTACTAATCTGACCAATCCTTCAGCTACAATAAGAAAAAGAAATGGGGCTAGTGGATCTCCTTGCCCCAACCCTCTTGAAGGTTTAAATTCTGTTGTGGGGCTTCCATTAATCAAAACAGACACCGACACAAACTCCAAGCAACCTTTGACCCACTTGATCCATTTACTGTGAAAGCCTAGCCTATGTAACATATCTAAAAGGAAATCTCACCTTACCAAATCATATGCCTTTTCATATTCCACCTTCAAGCACAAACCCCTCCTCTCATACCTCCTTAACTCCTCAACAACCTCATTGGCCACCAGGACACTGTTTAACATTCCTCTATCCTTCAGAAAAGCCTGTTGGCTATCATCAATAACCTCACGAAGAGCTCCCTTGATGCGGCACGACATCACCTTAGTTATGATTTTATAGATAGGTCTGTACTGACCAAGGTTTGTGGGATCTCTTACTTTAGGAACTAAGGTTATAAAGGATTCATGACAACCCTTCGGAATGCATCCCGTATCCTGAAAATAAAGAAGGGCATCCACGATATCCTGCTTAAGAGTAACCCAACTGTTCTTGATAAAAGTGAAAGTGAATCCATTCAGGTCAGGGCTTTCTGAACCCTCACATTGCCATCTTCATCGAGAAAGTTATTATCATCTTGGATGTCTAGTTCCTCTATTTCTTTCTAAATGTTTTTCTTGTTTGTGTCCAAGAACCCATACACATCCCAATTCCACACTTTAAGGTCTGACTTCAAAATCTTTAGCTTATCTTTGAGTCTGAATATACTATTCCCCTAAACACATAACACAGTATATATATATATATATATATATATATATATATATATATATATATATATATATATATATATATATATATATATAAAAGTTTAAAACTTTATTTTTTTAAATGCTTATGAAAAATTTATTCAAACAATTATTATATTTTGTTTCTTAGTTTTTGTGCACATGTTAAAAATTAGTGCTTAGAAAAATTAGGTTTTAGACTACATCAAAATTTATTAGTTTGGAGTTAAAAGTTCATGGAGTTAGGAGTTTAAGCATGTGTTTAGAAAATAGTTAGGAAGATGAAATGAGTTAACTGCAACTAAAGTTAAGACAAAAGTAATTTGATGTAGTTTTTAATTTAACAAGAGTTTTGAGTGAATTTTATTTTTAATTGAATACGAAAAGAAATGATAAACATATTGATACAATGCTCTACTTTTACTTTTTTTAAATATTTTTTTCAAACTTAAATAGAGATGCCTTAAGATATTTTATGAAATTAATAATTTAATAATACAATAAAATATAATAAATCTAAATAATATAACCAAAATATTTGACATTCGTTTCAAAACACTACATTATCTAACTGCATCAATTACTTTTTTTTCAGTTATAGTAAGCATTTAGTTTTTCACCTATTAATTTTATGTTTATAAACTTTATATAACGTAACAATAAAAAAATAGTTTACAAGGAAATAAGTTTATTATACCAAAAAAGATGATTGATAAATATTTTACAAATTAGCAAGGGAGGATTCATTTCAAAACAGTTTACGAAATTGTGGCATCAACGTTGGAACTCTGCAGTGTGAATTGCATTTTCAAAACTCATTAACACTACGATATATCATATAAAATTAGTAAATCAAAATTAAAAGAAAAAAAACTAACCTGAAAATCGACTCATCGTTGACCTTTTCCGTTTACATAATAAAAAATAAAAGGATATTTTAAATTATATTGGATTAAGTAAATAATAAATAAATATGCATTTTTTAATTATTTGATTTTACATTGTTATAATTGTTATTATTTTAATTTATTTTATTTTTTAGTAATCCTAATAAAATTGAGTGCTCATAATATATTATCACTTTGCTGGGACATACCAACTTGTGCTTAGAAATCAAAATTATGTGCAATCACTCCCTCTTTTATTTCATTTTTCACAAAATTTAAACTCATATATAGCGTTTCAGTTTAAGTGTGTATACATATAAATAAAATTTGAAGTATAAAAAACACGTTCATAATCATTTATCTGGTTTATATATTTTGAAGTATTTACTTTTCGTTTTCTTTTATTTCATCTTTATTTTTATTCCTTTTTTATTTTTTATCTTAATTAGAGGTTTAAATATATTGCTTTAATTTGCTTGATTGACCAAATGTTTTTTGTTTTCACCTACAAATTACCAAAGTAGAATTCTTTTGAAACATTTTACCAAAATAGTTAAAAGCCAAAAATACTCAAATTTAGATTATTTCGTGTGACATCATTTTTTAAAATTCATTTTATTGATGCCACGTCGTGTCATTAACAATCTGGTTTTTTATTAGAAAAAAGGCAATGCATGACACTGAAAACCCTAATCTATAAACATTAATTAAAAAGTCATACTTTAATAATAATTTGTTTACGACATAACCCTTTTAACCAATTATTCCCTTAAAAGCTTTATTTTACTTAAATTAAAAAAAAAACACGTATGGTATAAAAAGGATCAGTCTAGTTAATTTCATCTTAATGATGCTTTTATTCTCAATGACTTCTTTAGGTTCATGACATAAAGATACTTAAAAAAATAATAGAGATCAGTGAAATAAAATAATGTTAATGGACTTGTTACTTTTCCTCCTTCATAACACGTATTAGAACTCATTAAAACTACTGAAACCTAGAAACGAATATACATAAAAGTGATAAAAGGAACGTACCAAGACATTAGTAATGTGATTTAAGAGAAGAATTAAGACATAGCAGAACAGTGTGTTCTACTTTCTGCAGTACCTTAATTAACAACCTTTCCCATCAATGGCTGTCAAGAAAGAGATTACTACAAAAGCTGAGTGACAGAGACATGCATATATATAAAAAAAATGAAGATGTTAAACGTAGAAAGAGATTGCAGGACCACAAGATAGCATTAGGTGAGTGCATGATGAGTCGTTGGTTGGTATTTGATGTATGTGATGAAAAAAAAAACAAAGACGTGCATGTGCAGGAACTAAGATATACCTCTAGGGTTGGTTTCATGTGTTAACAACCAAATGAAAATTGAATTTGTTTCCCCTAAAAGCAAACCAAGGTCTCCTTCTAAGATATAACTTCCCATTGCTCATTCTCTCCAACAAACATATCTCTTTCAACCTTTCTCATCACATATATACAAGTGGCAGAGCAAGCATATTTGCATAAAGTAAAACAGATTGAAAGCCATTACGATTGTCCACTTATAGAGGGAGAAAAAGAAAGGGTATATTCAATTAAATGCAACTTTTTTTTTTCAATTTAATGAAGTTCTAAAACCTGAAGATCATCTTACATAAATTTATTTTTCTTTAATCAATGCTTTTATGTTTATATATATTAGATATAAAATTGTATACCAAACTTCTCATTAATTATAATCCTTATTTATTATAATTAGTATGAATATGGTTACTTTTTAAAGGGTATTTATATCTTTTCTTATCGATAAGAATAATGAATAAAAGAGAGGATTTAAGACATACTTTAATCTTATTACATAAAATTATTTCTAGTAACTCGATCCAACATGTTTCAACAACATAAACAGTTTATATAACTCACTTGTACCTATATAACCCTCAACAAGGTTTTTTTCTTCCTTACAAAATGTCAAACAAAAGAGTAAATACAAAATGTCTTTCAGCATAGCAAAAAAGATTGAATGGCTCATATAACAATTATATACCAACATTGAAAATATTTGTCCTACATCTAATTACACATTTCACTTTATAAGCAACATAATTCCTCTTACTTTTCAATTCAATATCAATATTATAATCAGTGCACGAAGCACATGGTCATGTTGTGGATGATAAAAGGTTCACAGAGTCAATGTTTGGTAGCCACAAAAAATAACACCAACAGACAGTGTCCTTCTACTGATTCTTCAAGAGAAAACAACAAACCAATTGCTTCCCTATGCTAACTAGCCAAGTAACTTCTGCATATAGTCACCTTTCTTGATCGCTCCAAAAGACTGCTTTCCGAAACAACATGCACTCATGTACCTTGCACAACTCCACAACTAGTTCAAATGCAGATAAATGAACATAAAACCAGTAACAAAAACTCTTAAAATCTATTTGATTCATTAATTAGATCTATTAATCAGATTTTACTCCAATGGTACTATCTAATGGACTTGAAACACTCCCATAAGACATAAATACCAATTTGAAAAAGAGTAAGGATGCTTATATGCTTTCTAATAAAAAAAACATTAATTGCATGCAACATTATATTTATTATATTTGAAAAAAATAAAAGCAGTGATTTGAATGGGTGATGAACTGCACAATATTGACTAAATTAGAAAATCATTAAATAGAAATCAATTTTAAAGACAAAAAATAATTAGTTATTATATTGGTTAAATTAGATACTATTTGATAGACTAAAAAAGTTATTGGTATCTAAACTAAATTTTATTATTGATAAATAGCTTCTAAGTTCATATCTAATTAGCTAACAAGGTTTTAACTACCAATTATTTAAATTCCAAAGTTGGTAGCTAATTAGAAATCAATTTAGAAACTATTTATCAACAATATAAACTAATTAGATACGCATACACATTTAATAAATAATTAAATAATAAATAAAAAACTAACCTCAACTGTGATGCGGTGGTACAAGTGGCGGTGTTGTTGGCAAATGGCTGGTGGGACTGGTGCAGTGGAGTAGCGGGTGCACGATGGAGTGGCTGGTGTGCGCAGTGGAGCAGCTAGTGCTCGAGCGGTGTGGGTGGGAGTGCGCAAAGTGTGAATGGCGCGACTGTTGTGCATGACAGGAGGGCGAATTGTGTGGTAAGGCAAATAACACGACATGGAGACGTTTTGACGGGGGGTTCGCATACGGAGGAGAACGCGACAAATGTGTTGTTGCGTGGTGATCAGTGTGGCGTGGAGAAGTTCTAACGACGAAGGCGAACATCATGATGACCGGTAAGGTGGTAAGGATGAGTGAGGAGTGTGTTGAATGAGTGAAAGGGGAGAGGGGCTCAAAGAAAATGAGTGAGGTAAATGAAATGGGCGCGAGATTTTTAAGAGATGTTGAGATTGAATGAGGGAGGGTGTGTATTTTTTTCAAGCCTACTTTTGACGACGGTTCCAGTCGTCGTCGTTTGTGCACCCTAATCATTTTTTACGATGGTTGGTCACAAAACCGTCATAATTAGTTACTACAAGAAAATCATGAAATAAAAACCAATTTTTAGAGACCAAAATAATTAGTTGCAGTAGTAACTAAATTAAAGACCATTTTAGAAACTAAAAAAAAATTGGTTTCTAAATTAGTTTATATTATTGTTAAATAGTTTCTAAATTAGTATCTAATTAGCAACCAAGGTTTTAACTACCAATTATTTAGTTTCTAAATTTGGTCTCTAAAAGAATATTTCACAAAATATTAAGATAGTTCATTTATATGTACTTCAATTAAAAATATTGGGAATTTAAAGAATTTTAAATTTTGACTCAATAACTTCTAGAACACCATATTCATCAACATGTATCACATATTGATACTTGGTTCAAGATTTGAACTCACTCACCCCCTGTTTGCTTCTATGGATGTACTGTTCAAGAGGAAGGATGTGAGTGGATATCCATGGTTTGGATCAAGGGATGTGCAGGGAAGTGAAGGAGAGAATATACCTGTGAACAGTAAATATCATCTCCCCTCAAAATGTAGAGGGAAAACCATGTCAGCATCCCTTATTTCCAAATTTATCCTCATTTGAATGTATCACAATGCTTCATTTGAATGTATTAGTATTTTAAAAAAATTATTTTACAATGTTTAAAATATATATATATATATATATAAAAAAAATTTAAAATGAAGAAACAAATCATAATAAATTTTAAAGAAGTTTTAAGTTTGCTTATTATTTTATAAAATATTATAAATCAGTGTAAAAAAAATATAGTTAAATAAAATCTTCCATTTATATATTAGTTATTAGAGTATATCAGGTGATACCTATTTTTCAAGTTCTAATCAGATATTTTATTAAATGTGGTTGAATTTAGTTTTTTTTAAAGAAAAGAATATACTATATCTAATTAAAATTGAAAATATTACCTGGGTTGGATCATGGTCATCACCAAAAGATTATACTAAACATTTTTCATTTTATTTTATACTAAATATTTAATTTATTTAATTAAAAAAATCCCTAAAAACAATCCATCACTTAAAATAATTTTATTCTAACTTAAATTATTCATTAGAAACTGAAAATATAATTAATATATTTTCACATAATTTATTAATAAAAACTACACTTTATTATAAATATTAGTTATTAAATAAATTTAACTAACACAAATATTTAATAAAGCAAAATAATAATAATTAATTATTAAACTATATCGGATTATACTATTAATACGTTTTTATTCTTATTTTTTTATTATAATTTTTTATGGAATCTTTTTCTATGGTTAATTAAGTTATATTTTTGTTATTGTTGTATTTTTTAGATTGTTTTATTGTGAGGTTTTTTAATATTAAAAAATAGTAATTTTTTTTATTTATATAAGATGTGATTTATTTTTTAATTTTATAGTATATGTTTAATATTTAAAGAAATTATTTGAAATTCTGTTTTTTTTTATGTTTATATTAATATATTTCTATATATAGCTATTATGTTTATGAGTTATAATTTATTTTAATAATTTTTTATGAATTTTTTTTATTGTTAATTACGTTATATTTTTGTTCTTGTGGTATTTTTTATTTTTTATTTCTAGAGGGTTTTTAATATTAAAAAATAATATCTTTTTATTTATATAAGATTTGATTTATTTTTCAATTTTATTACTTGAAGATCTGTTTTTATTTAATTTTTTGAATACATATTTTTTTTCTAATTATAGTTTTTATATTATACATATTTACATTTAACATATATTTTTTTAATTATAAATTTTAAATCTACAAAATGTGCAAAAGTTTTTTATTTTTAAACAAAAACAACTCATTTTATTATTAATTTTTTAATATGCAAGGGTTAATCTGTAAAGTAACATTTCACACCTTTGAAAAAATTAAAATTTTCTCGTAACCATCATATCACTCACAAATTCCCATAAATTTTCCTCACACACCCACCCTAACATACCCCAATCCAAACATCTTCACTTTCTTCACACTTTCCTCACACATCCACCCTCTCAAATTCTCACACATTCCCTCCCTAATCCAAATAGAGCCTCAGCGAATATTTCACAAGGAAGGTAATTTTTTACATGTATCCAATTAGTATTTATGTTGGAACCACTTATCACAATCAAAATTTTATCATCTAAGTAATTTGGAAGATCTAGTGAAACTTTAATATGTACTTTTATTAATGACTTAAATGCTCAATGGTGTTTAAAAACTGTTTTTTTTTGTAAAATTATGTTTTAAAAATATTAATTTAAAATCATATTAATATTATTATATATCTATTATAAAATATTTCTGTGTTACTTTTCCCTCTTTTGTATTATTTGGTTTCCTCCCTGGTTCCAAACAAATCGGTCCAAACAAAAGATTGGTGAGCATGTTATGTTACTTTACTTCTCGTTAAAAATATTATTTGGGAGCTTTCACATCACCAACTTTTTTTCTCTGTCTATGTCTGTCATGTGGGTCTGCAGGTCCAACTCCTAAGTACTAAGTTGCAAAATAACCAGTGGCTGTGGTTTTAGATACTCTCTGTTAACATACAAATTTACCACAGTAAGAGAATAATTTCCATAAGATATTTATCACTCACGTCAATTTCTTCCGTACACATACAAACCAAAAACTTTCAATCTTTTAAATTACAAAATAGCATACAAATTGTTGAAAGGGAATATTCAGTCTCACAAATTGTAAGAACAATAATATTGTTTGAAAAGATGGCAATGGCACATGATCTTTAGTATTCCTAAAGAAGATTAAGAAAGTTGGGTATGTAGAGATTAGAAGAGGTTTGGAAGAAAGAGTTGTGATAGATGAGTTGGTGTTAGGATGGAATATTGGAAATGGTAATGGTGTAAAATGAGAAAAGAATGAAAAAAAAATGAAATGGATGAAGCATGAAATGAGAAGATGCTGCTCCCGTGACCACATGGTGGAATAAGGTACACAAGTAAAAGGGTCCCATTGTAAAATTATTCAAGGTCATTAAAAAGGTGGGGTTTTGCTTCCAAAACCATGCTACACACACAAACACACTAATACACCTCAATCCTTCCTTCCTTCTTACTCCTCATTCATCCTCACATTCAAATCCAATACCAAAATATCCAACCTTTCTCTTTCTCTTATCCTCTTGTTCTTCCTTCAATTAGGAAGAGAGTGAAAAAAATGAAAAAAAATTCAATTTATATAAATTCTTTTTTTAATAATATATTATTGTAAATCTTACATCAACTAAAAATAAAAATATTTCATAATATATAAAAGATGTAATTTTATAAAATTTAATTAAATTTAAAGTCTACTTCTTAATATATCTCATCAAATAAAATATATTAATTCATCCATTTTGGACATACTTAATTATTTTCTAAATAACGCATAAATTACTATGATAAAAAAAAATTTATTTAATGTTAAACTATATATAATTTAAATCATATAATTTATTTTTTAAAATTCATATATTTTATAAGAGTGTAAAACTGACTGCTAGATAGATAAATGTTTTTTAAGGTTATAATAAATGTGCAATTTAGAACTAGGTAATTGATCTTATTTCATAAAAAATATATGTATTTTATTACATATGTTAAAAATTTCAATATCTTTTACCCCTTTCATATTTATTATTGTATTTTATTTTTTTTTAAAAACTTCTTTTTTCATAGATATTCAGATTGGCTATATCATTGTTAAACTTTTTTCTATTTGAGGGTAAAAGTAATTGATATTTTTAAAGTTAAAGATACGGATGTCTATATGATGTAGGAATATGATTACTCCATGAGTCATTCAAAGCAAATAAAATTAATTTAGATTTATTATATATTCATTTATTTTTTATTTTAAATTTCAAATTGTTGGAGATCTCACATCGACTAGAGATTAGAATATTTCATTATGTATAAGTGGGTGTAAACCTCACCTCATGAGTCGGTTTTATGGGGTTGAGTTAGGCTTAAAATTCACTTTCTAATATGGTATCAGAGTCATTTCGAGTCTATCCTAGCGAGTGTTTGTTGGGCTTATCAGGCCACCCGCTATCGGACTGTTATCAGACCACCCATAATATGTTATCTCACTCACGGACATTTCATTGTATATAAGTGGATGCAAACCTCACCTCATGAACCAGTTTTATGGGATTGAGTTAGGCTTAAAGTTCACTTTCTAATACAAATAATCCAGTTGTAATTATTTGAGTCTTAATTTTATTATTTTCAATTTGAACCACTCGATGGATGACTTAATAAATTATTTTTAAATATTTAGGATTAGCGTATTTAAAATTCTAATCAATCAACCCATGCAAAACTCTCAATCAGATAAGTTTTCTTTTATTATGAGGAATTTCGTGACCATTATTTTACCACACCACCCTAAGTAATGTAATCTCAATTTTAGCCTTGCTAAATTATTGCTTTTAAAAAAAACTCTCTTAATTATTGATGTCTCCAACTTTTTGTATTAGATTATGTATTTATAACACTTCTTTTCACCTACATTGACAAGGATGAGATTGAGAAAAGAAAAGGTTGTGATTTGGTCCCAACAAGACCCACAATAACAACAATATAGCAATCTATATATAAAATATCAAAGCAAAAAAAATGGATTAATGATGATGTTATGGTTGATCGAATAAAGAATGGGATAGACTAAAACAAAAGGCAAAACAATGATGAGCATGAGATATGAAACAAAAATGAAGTGAATTGAAGAAAGAGAAATAAAGAAATAATAGGTAAATGAAAAGTTGTTGAAATTAACATTATCTACCTAAAATGGACCAATGGATGCATATACAAAAACAATACAAATAATGATATGATTTTGATTGGGTTTTTTTATCCCTTCTAAATTTGAGAACAAGTAACATGATCTTTATTTATGAACAGAATCAAGTTGTGAGATTATTTGGTTTTTCATACTCCACTAGTTGACACAGGGAATAGTCCCCACACTGTTTAGCTTTAATAGCCAACACTTTGCAGCTTGGAAAGTCATTGCATGACCCCAAATAAATAATGTACGAGGTTCAATGTCTCTTCTCTATATATACGAGGTTTGTGTTGTTTAAGGTTTAGTGATCATCTCAATTCCAACATTCATGATCTTGTAATCACATGGTCATTAACATCCCTAATACCAAATAATCAAATGATAATCAGAATATTAAATGAGTTTTTTTTTATAAATATTTTAGCTTTAATTAATTATGTATTCACTCCTTAATTTTTTAGATTTCAATCAATTTACCTCTACATACTATGCATCAATCATGTGGAGAATCAAGATTATATAACTAATTATGATTGAGTTGAGTGAATCGAACTCAATCTTTGTTTGATTGAAAAGAATCATAGTTTTTCAACCTTTAAGTGTAAAGTGTGAAGAAAAAACTAGTAACAAGATTTTCATTATTACTGTATATTAAAAAAAATAGATTTTAAGCTTAATTCAATCTTATAAAATTAATTTATTAGTGTGATTTGCATCCGCTTATATATTATGAAATATTCTTATTATTAGCCTATTATGATCTCCAACTCAATCCTGTCACATCGAGTCGATTGTGATTAAATAATGGATGACCTGTCAATCAACTCTCGTTAGGATAAACTTTAAATGAGTCTGATGTCATATTAAGAAATGAATTTTAAGTTTAACTCAATTTTATAAAACTGACTTATAAGATGATGTTTACATATAAGATGTTCTTATGTGAGATCTCTAACACATGTTTCTCTTTAGCAAGCTTTTGGAAATTTTGAATTTGCAAAGTTAAAACATTTTATTCTTCACCATTAAGGTAATGCTGAAGAGATGGTAACTGTGGAGGAAAAAAATTGGTGATTAAATTTCTTCCATGCATGTAGAGGTATGTAATAGATTGACAAGAAATGCACAGTGTTCCTGGAATCACATGGTGAGTAGCTTGGATTTTAATATTTGGTTGGGCAAAAGACGTAGTGAGACAGAGACTAAATCCCAAAATGCATTGCTTTTTTGGCCACAAGATCATGGTCCTTCCCTTTAGCTATCCATTACTTTTCAAGTTTTTGCTTGCAATTTCTCTTATTGTCGTCACATGGAAGCCATGAAACAAGCGAAACGCAAGAATACGTTGGTATCAGACATCAACCTTGAGCTGTTCTAGACTTGAGGACCCATCACCATCCATCAGGCACCTTTCTATCCATCTTCACCTTATAATGAACAGTTAACATCTGCACAAAAATCAAACAACTAATATCAGATTCACTTTATCACATTTTGTGACAAATCTTACTTTAAATAAAAAAGAAATCAAAAACTTTCTCCATTATCATTCTTGTAACACCATCTTTTTATGACTTGCTTTTCTTCTTCAGCTCTATTATCTATTCAACAACGTGTTTTACATTGTATTTCTTATAAATGATTATGTGTCAATTTTTTCTTCTTTTACTTTTATATCAAATATTTTAGAAATGATAATGGGTATGTAAAATTTTGAAGTAAAAGATTAATTTTTATAAATTTTATTAGTTTCTGCTCATTAGTATGTCACCAATAACATCCTACACTACTAGAAAAATCATTAAATAAAAATTAATTTTAGAGACACAAAATAATTAGTCACTATATTGATTAAATTAGACATTATTTTAAAGACTAAAAAAACGATTAGTATCTACATTAGTTCCTATTATTAGTAAAATTTATAAATTAATACCAAGATTTTAGTTACAAATTTAGAAATGATTTATTAATAATAGAAACTACTTTAAATACCAAAAAAATTTTAGCCTCTAAAATACTAATTTAGTCAATATAGTGACTAATTATTTTTTTGTCTCTAAAATTAGTTTCTATTTAATAATTTTTTTGTAGTGTTGGTTTAGAAAAAATAATAACTTAAATTAAAACAAAATAATATGTTGTGTATGTGAATATGCATTATATTAATGTGATATTTTATATGTGTTGATGATTAAGAATGATGTTTTGCTAAAATGTGATTAATGTATTGATTTATGGTATTGATTGAGATGTTTAGGAAATTATACATTCAATTAAATAGGCACATGATTGCACTGTTAAAAATTGGATGAATCTTTGTACACTAAAGTGTAAATTACCTTCTTGTTAGAGGTTGTTGAGGATTTATATCAAAGTAGAGTCGATACTAGATATACAAATTCAGAGGTGTTAGTCTTTATATTTGAACATAATACTAATTTTTTGGAAATTGTTATTCATTTTATGTAGGTTGTGATAAAGAATGATTGACATTCATATATTTAATTGTTTATATTTTTAATAAAAACACTAGTTCATCCTCTTGACACATAATGTGCAGGTCGTGGCGTTTCAGTGATGATATTTTGATTTTTGTTTAGATATTTTCTTTCGATAAATAGAATAAGTTTTTGAATGTTATGTATTATTCTTATGAAAATTTAGATTTGTAGGTTGTGTTTGAGGAATTATCTTTTTTTTTATGTTTTATTAAGTTGAACAATTAGAAGTAGACAATATTTGTTTAAGGATGTGATGTATAAGGGCTGAGGTATCCCTAAAATACTCCTTATTATTTTTTTTCCTTACTGATAAAAAAGAAAATCTTGGCACGAGAATTAATAATTATGTAGATGATAGAGTTGGATGAAGTCGAATTGTGATTTTGAAAGTTTGTGTATATGTATATATAGACACATATATTAGAAGTTTGAAGTTTGTAATATTGAGTTACATGTATAGAATGTAAATATGTTATATGTTATGTTTTTTTAATGTTAGATTAGCATATTCATTAAATTAGGTTTAACTTCCCTTACTTTAAATGTTTTATTCACTATAAAGATAATTATTAAATAGAAATTAATTAATTTTAGAGGTCAAAGTAATTAGTTACTATTTGACTAATTTAGATACCAATTTATAAACTAAAAAAATATTATTATTTAAAGGTTTATATTGTTAATAAAAAATTGTAAAATAGTTTATAAATTGGTATCTAACCATTAGCTATCAAGTTTAGTTACACTTACTACTTTATATTCTAAATTAATCTTTATTAGTCTTTTATAGACTAATTTATAATTTAAAATATTAGTAGCTAAAATTTTGGTAGCTAATTTAGATAGCAATTTAAAAATTATTTTATAAATATATATATATTAGTAGCTAAAATCTTGGTAGCTAAGTTAGATACCTATTTAAAAATTATTTTATAACTTTTTATTAATAATAAAAATCACTTTAGATACAAATAATTTTTGACTCTCTAAAATAGTATCTAATCTAGTCAATATAGTGACTAATTATTTTTTATCTAAATTTGGTTACTATTTTATAATTTTTTAATAATTTATTAATAAAGTCCTCCAAATCAAATAAATCAAAGTTAGGCCTAACTTGTTTTCAAAAATCTTGATATACAAGCTGAATATATCACTACAAATCAAAACTAACAATGAATCAAACTTTCAACAAACAAAGACATGTATGCAACAAGAAAGTATAAAAGGAAAAAAACTCAACAGAAAAAATTAATTAGGTTATATTGTCTTATATTTGATCACTTTTAAGATGTGTATTCTCATTAAAAGAAATTATAAGAAATCATGTCAAAAATATAAAAGATAAGTGATATATTTTATATTTAAAAATGATACAATATTTTAAATAGATGAAAAAAAATTATTTCATATTATATACATTTTTTAATAAAAAAATATCAATTAACCATTTAACTTATATATTTTATTAAAAATTATAAAACACTTTCTTGCATTATTATTTAAGAAAAAAGAGAAATTCTAATAAAAGATTATAAAATAGAACAAAAGACAACTTCTATTCTAGGGTTCTGAAATCCATTTAAGATAAAAATAAATTAAAATTTACAACAAAAGTAACATAAAATCCCCTAAAAACAATAAAATGTTTAAAATAAGTGCAGAGATCATCCTATCTATTAAATCAATTAAAATTTTACACATCTTAAAATGTTATAATTTAATGACAAAGTTAAAGATAAAAATTATTCAATATAAAATTGTTGAAGTCATATAATATATGAATATGTGTTGAATACAAAATTACTTTTTTTTATGTCATATTTTAATTTATTTGTGATTTTTTTTTCAAGAAATTTATAAAAAATTTAAAACAAAAAATATGAGTTGAATTTAGTACTTCATTCAATGTGAAATTCATCATCTTTCCAAATCATAAATCAATTCATATAAAAAACATTCAAATCTTAAACCTAAATCCTTATTAAGACATTAAGTTTGCATATTTTTTTTCTCTTAAATATGATATTCCACTTAAATTCGTTATAATATTTTAGAATAAATTAATAAATTAAATTAAAATTGAATTCTCTCACCATGATTTGTAACCTTTGTCCTAAAATGATATAAAATTAATGGATATGGTTATTTCAAAAGTCATATCATGGGGAAAATGTGATAATAAACTTGAGCTGCTATAAGCAAAGATTAATAAATGAAAAAAGGTGGGAATGGGACCAAACACTGTTAAGATTGATTCCATAGAGCAAATAATATGTGATTAAGCAAAATGTGTGTAGCTGAAAAGCACTCATTAATGTGTACCTTATCAAGAACAGTTAGATTTATGCACACATTTGTCAACTAAGAGCAAGATTTTATTATTCACTTTTCAGATCAAAAAGGGGTGGCTCCCCTTTCAATTTCAATCCTTATATTTCAACTTTATTACAACTTGCATACTTTCTAAAACCCTATCAATAACTATCTCATCATGGTTAACAAATACATTTTTTTGGTAACATTTTTAAATGACTCTCTATCTTATGCACTGTTGAAATTTACAATAAGAGAAAGATAAGCACAAGAATATATATATTTATATTATAAACTATTTTGAGCACCTTGTAAACCAAAAGAAAAGTTTAAACACTCTTTCTTATTTTTTTTTTCCTGTTAAAATAAATTCAATATAAAAACTAAACAATTTTAAAATTTCTGGATAAGGTTTTTCTTAGCGCTTGAGAAAACTTTGTTAGCAAGCGAAAAGACATTTCATTACTGTAAAATAAAAAAAAAAAATCTTGAAGTAATTATTCAAACCTTTCATAATTATTATAAAAGAAAGTCCCAACAAAACAAATCAGATTCGTTCCATTGTCCATTATACTACCGGTTGAATATCTGTGCATTAATTTTAGTATTTTCTTTTACCTGTGGATATATATATATATATATTATTTCAAATAAAATTATTTAAAAATCAATTTTTAAAATATAAACTGGGATAAAAATCAATTTTGAAAGTATAATTTAAATAAAATTAGAGAATAAACTATTAGTGTAAATGACTTATAATACAAAATATAAATTTTAAAAATATTTTTTTGAATAAAACTTTAATATTATAGCTATTTCATATAGATAAATTGACATTAAAAGTTTTTTTTATCTTCTTTACAAATATTCAAAACTATAAAAACAATTGTTGTCATACATTTCTTGAATAGGATATATATACATTATTTTTTTATGTGATCATCATCTTCATAATATTTTTTTATGTTTTTTTTAAAGCATGAAAGATGTAAAACTTAATAATATAATTTTAGATTAGAAGTGATATAATTAATATAATATTTAAATATTTTATTAATAAACTGAAAATTTTATATAAATAAAAAAATTCAGTTATTTAGACTTTATTTTAATATAATTATTATCATTTTTTTCCTATGCCTTTCATTTATATTTCTGATATCATTCTTGTTGAAATTGACGATTAGAGACCACCTTTAGATTCTTGATATTAAATGAAACCAAGATGAATCGTTTTTTAGGCTTAATATTGGGTTATCCATACATCCTTTAGATTCTTGACATTAAATGAATCGTTTTTTAGGCTTAATATTGGGTTATCCATACATCTTTTAGGAGTTGCAGCTCTTTGTGAGCACTTAGTCGTCCAATCAGTCAAAGAAAACTAGAATTGAGTTTCAATAGTATCCTAGATTATAAGATTTTGGATGTGAATATGACATGTTCACAAGTTCCAAATTTCTCTTGCAAAACTATTGTATAAAACAACTTGTTACTTTAATTGATAGATACTAGGAACTTACCATGTGTTTATAACCAATTGAGTATATTTTGATTATTTTCTGGGATTATTGAAGTGTATTCTAACTGATTGATGATTGATGTAATTGTATTTTAGTTTTGAAGTATCTACATGTGTAATTTGATTTATGATTGGTTGAAGAAAACTAGGAATGTTTGATTTTGATGTATTTTAGTTGGAATAAGATATAGTATAATTATGAGTTACACCAAGTAACTCAAAATGGATTAATAGTTTCAAAAACAAATAGAAAAAGCATTAAGAAAAAACATTTTGAGTCACTTAAGTCATCTTAAGTATTATGCAAAATTATGTAGACTCTTTAGGTCATATGCACCCTAGGTGAAATTCCCAATTTAGAAAATCTGAGAGCATTGGTCGTGGGACGAATTTAGTCCTAGTGGGTTCGTCTCTAAGCGAGCAATATTATCGCTGAGCGAAATTCAGGAAATTAAAAAGTAAAGAACATTAGTTGTTGGGTGAGCCACTCTCATTGAGCAAATTTTATCCAAGTAGATCGGTAGTTGGGCGAGCAATGTTCTCACTAGGCAATATTAGGGGAATTAAAAACATTAGATGATTGACCCTTGCACGAGCCATACTAGTTGAGCAAATTTGGTCTCAATGGTTTGGTTGGTGGGCCTAACATTGGCTGGACAAATTTGGTCCTAAGGCTTGGTCGCTAGGTAAGAATGTGTGTTCTGTATATGTAAATTATGATTTTGGAGATTTTCTAATATGTTTTTAAAAGCTAAACTACGTGTTTTGATGGTATATTGATATATAGTATGAATAATCATGATGAAATGTGATTAAGACATTATTTTCAGGAAAGAAAATACTATGTTGAAATTGTTTAGGATATGCATTGGATTAGATATTCGTCTAGAAATAGATATCCTGACTCTATTGGTATATTGAAATCATATAGATGAAAATTAACAGGTAGTGAGAATAGATGGAGGTTCATATGATATTGAATTTGCAATTTGAAAGATAGTTGGTCTCACGGATCATATGAATTTACCCTGTCATATGAGATGACTTAGTTCCTATGTTCATATAGCTATATTGGAGACATAACAGAGTGAATGTAGTATGATAAGTGCAAACCTCTGAGTCAAATCAAGACATGTGTTTTCTGGAAGTAAAGTATCTATGTACATATGTTAGTGAATTTCTCGCAAAAGTAATATTGAATATGAATTATTTGTAAGTGGAAATTTAGATTTGTATTAATTGAATCTAAAATTATATTGGATTTTAAAAAAAAAATTATAACTTATTATATTTCTTGTTGTATTTGTTTAAATCGATTGTGTATTACACGTGAATAAAATATGTTTTAGGTGATATAATTTCTTAATGAACAAATTGGAAGGTTTTTAGTTTTTTTATTGCCTTATTTTTGGTATATGTATATTTAAAAATGCCTATAAAAATATTATTTTATAATATCATTTGATAGTGATATAAATTATATATATATATATATATATATCATAAGATAACTTTTTAAATCATGTAACTAAAAGTGTTCAATCTAGAATAATTACTATGTTCTATTTTAATTAATTATTTTAAAGACCAATAAAAAAATAATTTATCTAATCTATTTTGGTGCACATTTTTCTATATCATAAAATAGAAAAAAGTGAGAGAAAACAACACGATAAAACAATTTATTTTTTCTATTTTTTAATGATCCACTTTTGACTATGTTACCACTTTTACTCTTAGTATCATCATAATGTACAAAGGGTCTCCTCCAAGATTAATATCCATTTATTAAAAATATTAAAATAAACAGACACTAATCATACTCAAAAATATAAAAAGAGCTTAAACATTATTTAAATCTAACTTGATTTTATAAAAAAAAATACATTCATTTATATATTATTATTTGACAATATCTTCAGTAGCATAAGATATCCAACACCTTATGATAAACAAATCCCTTAAGAAACTGGATTTGCAATTGAACCTCCCTTTGTCATAGCCTCTACGAAAATAGTGCTCTACTCATATAACCATTGCATTTGTGTTGTATAGTGTTGTATGTAATTTAAGAGATTTCAAGTTACCAACTTTGGTATGACAGCACCAAAAAAATTATTTTTTTCCTTAACCAATTGTATCTTTATTTGGAATAGTAATAAATGCTGAAAAACAAAGCAAGTGAGACGATATCAACAACATTAACAATCCACGTTAAAACTTAAAAGCATCAACCCAATCAACATAAAACCTACTTTGTTTTATATCTGTTATTATTATAAAATAATTGTAAACCTAAATCAATCCCATAAAACCAGTTCGTGGAAATGAGGTTTGCACTCCTTTATATACAATGAAATATTCTCATCTCTAGTCAATGTGAGATCTCCAACACATCTCCTCACGTTAAGAGTGACAATTCGTGCGTGAGACAACATATTATGGATGATCCGATAACGACTCGATATGAAAGGATCTAAATGACTCTTATACCATATTACGAAGTGTACTTTAAGCCTAACTCAATCCCATAAAATTGGCTCATGAGATGAGATTTGCACCTACTTATATACAATGAAATATTCTTATCTCTAGTCAATGTGAGATCTCCAACATTTATTCCTCTGATTTCTATTTTCTAACAAAAATTAAAAAAAAAATACAAAGTTAATTGATTGAAATTTAGTGATCATTATTAAAGCAAATGTATTCAATTCATTCGGGCAATGTAATTAGATGAGTCTCAATTCCGGTAGCCTAATTCATTCGATGGTTGAGTTAAGTGCATGTTGAATTATGTAACATTAAAACTTAAATAACATCATTATATATGTAATTATATATTATCGTTGGTTTTCACCTGATTTCCATTAAGAAATCTTTCCCTATAATTTTCACACTCAGGTTTCTTTCAACAAAAGCAAACAATAACTATGTTATCTTCTAGTGACCATTATGTTGGAATAGAAACTAGAAAATGATATTTAATGCATTAATTTTTTTTTTATCAAAATGCATTTAATCATGGATATGTTTTAAATTTAATATCTAACGAGTGAAATAGATTGATGTCTTAAACTCTTTAAAAAAACATAATTTTGGTTTATAAAAGAGTGTTTTGGAAGTTTTACTTTACCTATTTGCATGCATGGTCAATAACAATGAAAATAATAAATATTTGTTACGAGGGAAATTAAAAGAATTGACATCCACATTTATTTTCAAAAATAAATTTGAAATACCAGTTAATTATCTTTTTTTACCTGATTATGATTTGAAAATTACGGTGTTATATATAATACTTATTCTCTTTAACATTTTTTTTGAAAAAAGAAAAAGCTAGCACCCGACAATTCTCGTACCATAAAGTTATATAATTGAAAGCCATTGAATGAGATTGTTATTTTTTTTTTTTTTAAAAAAAATCGTTGTTGTGTTATATACGCACACACATAATAATAATAATAATAATAATAATAATAATAATAATAATAATAATTTTTACTTATATATATTGTCATGTATTTAAAAAGTATTAAATAAAAACTGATATCCCTGGAAAAGTTATTTCTATTTATTTAAAAATGCTCAATCTTAAAATTAGTTACACGAAAATTAAAATAAATTTGATCTTGCCCTAAATCTCACATGAATAATAAACTATTTTTGCAACATTATATAGTTAGTTAGATTATTTTTAAATTTAATTAGTAACTCTAAAATTTAAAAAAAAAAAATAGAAATCGATGCATTTTGTTTGCCAAACATTGTTGTTGAATATACTTTTTACTACAAAATTTCCTGTTATACTTTTTTGTGCATACTAATAATAATACAACTGAAACCTAATGTAAATTAATAGAACACTGACTATTAGTCCTATATTTATATAAGTTAGATATCCCTTAAATATTTTCAATAATTTTTTTTTTTATCGATAAAAGAAACTAGATAGTCGTAGTGTTTTTATTTTTCTGTAGTAAATTGTTTTCTGGTACCAGTAAAATAAATAACAAATTTAACCCTACAAAATGTGAATATATCTTACATTTTTTTCCTATTATTTTATTTTGTTTATTGTACCCATCTTTTTCACACCTTTCCAATCCTGTAACATTATTTTGTCTATTTTGATATGTTCGTTTGGCTATCTTGGGTCAGGTGAACCTGTACTAGGAAAATGAAGTTATTCCAATACCTAATATTTTTAGGTTTAATTACTTATTTTATTCTATCATTTTTTTAATTTAATATTTATTCCAATACCTGTTTTCAAATCTGTGGCATTTTAATTTGATAAAAAAAGGTAAATTCCCCATCATTTTTTTTGGTCTTGGGGGAGATTCCTCATCACTTAACTAATAAATAATCGCATATTTAGAGAGATTTTACTTTCATGCAACATGATCTCAAATAATTTGTTTTTATACGATAATAGATTCAAGTATTTATTCTTAAGTAGGAGGAAATCTTTGCAATCATGTCACTTTATTTATTGATTTACTTATATTTTCTTAATCTCTTGGCATGCCCTATATTATGTATGTTGATGATTTTAATCTTTCAAATTTAAAGTGTATTAATTTGGTAATGCATAAAGGATTTGATATGAGACACAATTAAACTTACACTTTATCCATGTTTGGAGGAGCTAATTAAAAATAAATAATTAAGTGTAGTTTTTTTTAAAATGGTAGATAAAAAATAGAAGTTGGGATTGTGGTGAGATGAATGAATATTAAGTTAGATTAGGCATGGAGTGTGTTGTGTTCCTTTTTGTGTAAGTAAATCCCAAAAAGCAAAAAGAAAGAGAGAAAAAGAAAAGAAAAGAAAAGAAAAGAGAACAAAAGGTCCCTATTAGACCCAAAAGCTTGACATTGACCCTCTCTTACCCCCCATCCCATATGCTTCAGTGGGCACAGCATCTCTCTCACTGTGAAAGACAAGCACTCACAAAACTTTTCAAACAGAATATAACTAAATTAATTAATAATACATAATTAGAAATTAAAATAGATAGATCCATATATGCACACTTCAAATCTTTACTCTCTTCCTTTCTCCCATCACAACCCAACCCAAGAGAAGAGAATCTATGCCCACCATGTGTTTCATCCATCGCCAAACACAATGACCCCACTCATCATTTTTTTCTCTCTCAACAAACCTATTCTCCAACTTATTAACCACTTCTATATTTATATACATATATTCTTCAAAACATTATCAAAATAAACTATTCTAAAAATCAATCTTTTTTTTTTTACTTTTAATATGGGGGAAAACTCAACTATGTACGAATTATGTCCAACTTTATCCGTACATCTAATGTCGTATGTATTATTATGTTAATCTCAAAACTATGTTTTCTATGATATAAATCTTACTTAAAATTCTATTGTTTTAATTATGATCATAAGCTTAGATCTTGAATGAATGGTCTGTTTTGGAAGGCTTAAGCAATTGTGTAAATTTGAGAGATTAATAAGAAAAAGTGAAATTTATTTAGTTATGATGTGTGGGAATATATAACTGTTGAAACAGAAATTAAAAATAAAAATATGGTAAAAAGAAAATGGTCATCTCCCCACAAAAACAGCAGCATCCTCTTCTCTTCATGATGAACTACTTCAACACTTGCAAGCCTCACTCACTCACTTCACTCGCTCTCTCCCATCATCATCATCATCATCTTCTTCTTCTTCTTCTTCTACTTCTTCTCTCTTCTCTTCTTTCAACTTTTCCTTCTCCCAATAACCACTTTCTCTCTCAACTCCATACCAAAAAACATCACATAAACACTTTTCTTATCACCGTATTCTTCTTCTTCTTATTATTATTATTGTTAATATACTTATAATTATAATAATAAAAAAACATTTTTTGCATATATGCTCGCCGGCGATGCCGACGCCGGTAAGCACCGCGAGGCAGTGTTTGACGGACGAGGCGGCGCGTGCGCTCGACGATGCCGTCACGGTTGCCCGCCGCCGCAGCCACGCCCAGACCACCTCCCTCCACGCCGTCTCCGCGCTCCTCTCGCTCCCCTCCGCAACGCTTCGCGACGCCTGCGCTCGCTGCCGGAGTTGCTCCTACTCCCCCCGTCTCCAGTTCCGCGCCCTCGAGCTCTCCGTCGGCGTCTCCCTCGACCGCCTCCCCACAACAAAAACTGCCGGCGGGTCGGACGGCGGTTCTGGCGACGAGGGTCCCCCTGTCTCGAACTCCCTCATGGCCGCCATAAAGCGCTCCCAGGCAAACCAGCGGCGCCACCCGGATAGCTTCCACCTTATGCAGATGATGCAGCAACAGCAGCATCAAACGACGTCGTTGCTGAAAGTCGAACTCAAGCACTTCATTCTCTCTATTCTCGACGACCCTATCGTGAGTCGTGTCTTCGGCGAAGCCGGTTTCAGAAGCTACGACATCAAGCTCGCGCTTCTTCAACCACCTCCACCTTCAAGAATCTTCTCGCGGTTAACCCCTCCGGTTTTCCTCTGCAACCTCGAACCGGTACAGAAGACCGGTTCGCGGCTTGACGAGAATTGCCGCAGAATCGTGGAGGTAGTGACGAGGAAGAGCAAAAGGAACCCTCTTTTGATGGGGATGTACGCGAAAACCGCTCTGAAGAGCTTCATCGAATGCGTGGAAAGTCGTAAAGGTGGGGTCTTGCCCTGTGAGCTGAATGGGTTGAGTGTAGTTTCGGTGGAGAAGGAGATTGGGGAGTTCTTGAGGGAAGGTGGGAGCGGAGGGAAGATTTTCGAGGATGTGGGTCGTTTGGTGGAGCAGTGTTCTGGTGCTGGGGTTGTTGTGTGTTTTGGGGAGATTGAGCTTTTTGTCGGGGGGAATGAGGAGGGTGTTGGTTTTGTGGTTTCGCAGTTGACGAGGTTGTTGGGTGTTCATCTTGGGAAGGTGTGGTTGGTGGGCGTGGCGGGAACCTCGGAGGCCTATTCTAAGTTCCTGAGGTTGTTCCCTACAGTGGACAAGGATTGGGATCTGCATCTCCTGACCATGACCTCTGCCACCCCTTTCATGGAAGGACTCTACCCCAAGTCCAGGTGGGTTTCTTTCTCACTTTCTCCTTTCTTTATTATTGCTTCCTTTTCCTTCCTTCTTTCCCCTTTCTTGTACTCTCTTCTCTTTAGTTCAAAATTGGAACCTTTCTGTACTATTTATTTAGTTTATTTTGGGTTGGGGTTGGGGTTAATAAATAACAATAATAAAAAATAATATTAATATATTGTTTCAAAAGGTATTGGTGTGTTTAGATGTGTGTGTAGGTGTAACATGGTTTTCTGTCTGAGGAAAAAGTTGACAAACAAATTATCAGGTGTAAATTCAAGGTTTCTGACTAGTCTGTTGTGTGTTGAAATCTTTCACTCCCTTCTTGACTTAATTTTATGATCCCATTTGTTTGCTGCTTTTCCCTTTCTTTGTCTTCCTTTAATCTGTCACTTTTAAGTTGTTTTGTTTGTTTGGTTTTGTGGAAACACAAAGGAAGGGGTTGGTTTTTTTAATGTTACTTAATTGTAATTAAATTTTAATCTACCTCACTGATATGGGGGTGACCAAGAAATTATTATATAGTCAGAATTATCATTACATAGTCTTGAATCTGATTAAACTTCACTTAACTTGTAAGTGAGTTTTTTAATTTAGGAGAAAAATTTCATAATTTTTGAGTGTGGTAAAGTTCATGATTCAATTTGTTTTGTTTTGATAGAGAAATTGATTCTTCTTCACTCTTAATAGATTTGGTGTGATGTACACTATGTATTGGGAACGAGTCAATCTGAATCCTGAAAGTTTTCCTCTAATTTATGGGGTTTTGGCCAATTACGTTCATACATTCTGGAATGGTCGCTTTCAGTCTTCATTAGCATGATCTACACCTTGGCATGTAGAGAATCTGCAGAGATTTATATATGTAGGCTTGCTCTGTAATAAATGTTATTTCTACCGGCAGGCTTTTCGGCTGAAAGCTGTAATAAATGCTTCTTCTTTTTCAGTTTTTCTGCACCCCTGGCCCACGGGCCCCTCCACTCCTTTGGGTTATGAGCATATTTAGACTCTCTCTCTCTCTGAATGGTACCTTAAAGATGGTTTTTTATAGAGCCCATCAAGCTTCATAGCCTCTTGGGATGAATATATATAGGTTGTTGCTTTCTACACTTCAAAAGTATTTATCCTCACCCTTTTTCATTGTAAACTAGGTATGTCAGAATGTAAAAACTGCATCCTCTCTCTCCAAACATTTCCATATTAGAGACAATTTTGGTCTAGTTAGTAAGTAGGATACTCCTGTTCTACAAGGTTATGACTTTGAATCTTCATACTAATGTGAGGATCTTGTTGCTAGATAATATTTAATTACTTATTTAAGTCTTCCTTTCTGAACCTTTAGACTTGTTCTGATTCTGGTGAGCTTTTGTGAACTAACATAAGTTTTTTTTGTTTCTAAAAGAAATTTTTTGGTGGGTGTTATGATGCTTTAAAAGTCTATCTCATCATGTGCAATGTAGCTTCTGACAGTTCTGTGCCTATTGGATATAAAAGTTCACACACACTTGATGGTAAACTTGCAGCTTGATGGGGTCCTTTGTGCCATTTGGTGGGTTCTTTTCTACACCTTCTGAGTTGAAAAATCCTGTTAGCTGTAGGAATGCATCATCTTTAACACGGTGTGACACATGCAATGAAAAGTGTGAACAAGAAGTTGCTGATATTTTGAGGGTAGGCCCTGCTACTTCAGCATCTGGTTACTCAACGAGCTTGCCTTGGTTACAAAAGGTGAATGTGGAGACAGATAGAGGATTGGATGTGGCAAAGGTGTGTGTTATGATCACCTAATCTTGTTTTCCCTTCTTCAATGCATGCTGAGACATTCACATGTTTTCACACATACTTGCAACATCTTGGGGGAATTGCTGTACTGAACTGACCCACTAAAATAATTTAGAGGTACGGAATAATAATAAATGCTACCTCCCTACAGTGGTGAAAAAATAACACATTTTTCCCCATATAAAGACAACAGGGTGGTAGTACAGAGATCTAGGTGTAGTGAACTATAAGATAGTAGTTTTCCTCTAATATATTGTTGTTCTCAGAATTCTTGTTTTCTTTCTGTGGAGGCTATGGCTTTTGTTACTCAAGTCTCTGGAAGTTGATCAAGGCATGAAAACATGCTCTAACATTTATATGTTTTTAAATTTTTAGTACTTTGGTCCTACCTTATACACATGCAATGAGTAGGGATTGGACCTAGGTGTAAGGTGGGTGCTGTAGCTTTAGCACTTCCAAATCCTAAATACTTCCCTGTAGCGTGGACCCTCTCCTGGTTTATAAGATTTTGCACCATAAGCTTTCTCTCTGTGTTCGTGTCTGCATTGGTTGAAAGGACTTTGAGTTGAGTATTGTGAAATGAGAAAATTTTACTCTATCTTTATACCAGAAAAACTCATGTAGAACATATGGAGAAGTTCTTTTAAAATATTCTATCAAGAAGAAATATTGTAAATTACTAAATGACACAGAAAATGATCAATTTATTCCTCTGAACTTATACATGCTCCTTCAACAATTTTGGTCATTTAATTAGTCCCTCAAAGATTTAAATCGTCACCATATTTATCCTCCAAAGGTGTTATAACATTAGTCTTTTAAAGATTTAACTTCTCTCCAAATTATTCTCTCAAAGATCTAGACTGACACCATATTGATAAAATGGTGGAAATCAAGAATTTCATGAATTAATTTGGCAATATATTTAGTCTGAGGGGAAAGATTTAAAACATCATCATTGTTATTATGTTAGACTAATTTGGTGATGATAATGGCGAAACTAATTTGTTGAAAATATTTTCGAAGAACTTGCTGTGTTGAGGACTAAACTGGGGGCTCTCTATATATAACATTGTGTTTTCTCATGTCAAGCTGTGATTATTCGTATTCCTTCATGTTCATGCACTTTTCTTTCTTTTAAAATTCTTGGATACACTATTTTCAGTGATCTTGTTTTACATCATGTGCCATGCTTCATTGATACAATTTGTGGCTGCTGTATTTATTTAAGAATGAACTTCATCGTCCAGTGCAGACTAATGAAGAAAACTCAAGTTTGAATGGGAAGATCTTAGGATTGCAAAGGAAATGGAGTGATATTTGTCAACGTCTTCATCAAAACCGATCATTACCCGAGTTTGATATTTCTAGAACAAGGTTCCAAGTTCCTTCCCTTGAGGGGTTTCAATTTGGTCCAGGGTGTAGTAGCAAAGGTCCATCCCATAGTGAAATCCAATATTCTAAAATTTCTTGCATGTCTATTGAGTCGCAAAATGCATTTCCATTTAAACAGATATTACCAGTTTCAGTACCTTTTGACACTGTTAGCATCACTGATGAAGCAGATCACATAGCAAAAGTTTCTAAGAGTGATATGCATAGTACTTGGGTTTCTCCTTCCCCTAAGGCCAATTTGAGCCTACTTGATCACACATCATCTTCATCCTTGACTCCTGTGACCACTGATTTGGGATTGGGAACTATATATAAATCAGCCACTCATGAGCCAGACACCCCAAAACTAAGTGATCACAAGAAGCATCTTCACAACTTGCCAGATTCCCTTTCAAGTGATTTTAATCCTAAGAATGAGTGTAGTTCACACCAAATTGCTAGATCTTCTTCATGCTCGGGTCCAAATCTAGAAGGCAATTTTGAAACGGTGGATTTCAAGTCACTGTACCATCTTCTCACTGAAAAGGTTGGGTGGCAGGATGAGGCCATATATGCTATCAATCAAACTGTGTCGCGTTGTAGATCTGGTGCTGGAAAGCGTAGTAGTGGCTCACATGTTAGAGCAGACATATGGCTTGCATTCCTTGGACCTGATAGACTTGGGAAAAGAAAACTTGCTTCAGCACTTGCTGAGATTTTATTTGGAAACAAACAAAGCTTGATCACTGTGGATTTGAGCTCTCAAGACAAGTGTTACCCATCAAACTCGATTTTTGAATTCCAAGATTCTTATTGTCATGATGTGCTTATGAGGAAGACAGTTGTGGACTATATTGCTTGGGAGTTGAGTAAAAAGCCACATTCAGTTGTCTTCATTGATAATGTAGATCAAGCAGATTTTGTAGTGCAGAATAGTTTGTTCCAAGCAATAAGAACAGGTAAATTCTCGTACTCGCATGGAAGGGAAATCAGCATCAACAATGCAATATTTATTGTAACCTCTAGTGTGTTTAAAGGCAGTGGCTCTTTGAATTTGGAGGAGGATCCTAAGATGTTCCAAGAGGAAAGAATCCTAGAAGCTAAAAGGTGTCAAATGCAATTATCACTAGGAGATTCTTCCCAGGATGTCTCCAAAAGGAGTGGTTGCACTAGTGTGAAGGTTGCTCAAAGAAAAGGGACCTCCAAAACAACAATACTGAATAAAAGAAAGCTAGTAGAAAGTGGTGATTCTGCAGAGAAAGCATCATGCAAGACACTGAAGCAGGTCATGGAGGCATCGAGGTCCTATCTGGATCTTAACATGCCTCTGGAGGAGGTTGAAGAGGACAACAATTACAATGACTACGAAACTGAATCCATAGTTGAAAACTGTGGATCCTGGTTAAATGACTTGTGTGATCAAGTTGATGAAAAAGTTGTTTTTAAGCCATTCAATTTTGATTCTCTTGCTGAGCAAATAATAAAAAGCATTGACATACAATTTCAAAAGATGTTTGGGTCAGAATTTATGCTGGAAATTGAGTATGAGGTGATGACACAGATTCTTGCAGCTGCTTGGTTATCTGACAAGAAAAAAGCATTGGAAGATTGGGTTGAACATGTTCTTGGCAGAAGCTTTGCTGAAGCTCAACAGAAGTACCACTTTGCACCAGAATGTGTGATGAAACTTGTTAACTGTGAAAGAATTTTTTTGGAAGATCAATCTCCTGGAGTATGCCTTCCAGCTAGAATTAACTTGAACTGAATTTTTGCTCACTATGTATTTTGTAATTACATGTAAAATGTAGCTTCTAGGATATAGCATTTGGTAGTCACTGGCATTTTTCGGCTAATCATCCCACAATTTTTTCTTTTTGTGGTGATCATTGTGATGCAATTCCTATGGTAAAAGAATGTGTATCTTCACAAGTTTTTTTTGTTAACCCCAATGTCTTTCTGCTCTCATCTTTCTTTTTTCATATAATATACTATGCTTACTTCTTCACCTATTCGAGTTCTGTGCCTTGTGTTTTTGGTTTAGATTACTATTATAATTCCAATTAAACTTCCTTCAAATTACTATTAATTTATTTTCCATCACGTAATCTTCACTCGAATGTGGACTCTGGATGTACCAACCTGCCTATTATAATTATTTATCCGTTAATTTTTACATAATTCTCACTATTTATGATGCCATGCCATCTTTTGTTTAATAGTATTATACAACTTTTGTTACGTATAATTTTAGTAATTCTCGTGAAAAAACAAGAAGGGTCCTTTTAACATAATTTTTCCTTCTTAATTATGTTATTTATTTATTTATTTATTAAACTTAAATTGAAGGCCTTAAAATAATCGAAACCGAGTTTACTAACATTAGAATTAATCATTTATTAATATAAATAATACAGTTTAACAACATTTTTTTATCACAAATGTTCTTTCAATTTTTCTTATTTTATTTTATCCACTTATTAATTTTTCTTTTTTGTACACATAAGTGAATCCCAATTAATATGATATTGGTTTTTTTCTCTCCAAGTGAATGCAATTTTTTTTTTAAAAAATTGAAATTTTGGGATGCATTAATTGAAACTCTCAACATATAACTCAAACATGAAATTTTTTCTCCAATTCTCGAATTCCAGAATGAAGGACAAGTTTGGAAATTTAAAACTAAATCGGGTGCAGGTCACAATTTATCGGTACAGGAAGAATTGGCGAAACTCTAATGTCTTCCTACTAAATAGGCCCAAGTAAAAAAAGTAAGTTTCTATTTACACTTCTTAATGTAGAAGTCCAACCCCAACTTAAGAAAGAAAAAAAAATCTAAAATTACTAAAATTTGAAACGCATATTACTTGTAATTTCTTCAAGCCACGTGCAATAAACAACACAAACAACGCACTGCGTGGGATATTCCATTAGTCAACCACGTTGGTCAACGTAATTAACAATAATTTGGATTTCCCAAAAGTACTTCTACGTTGTCGAATTTGAGAACAAAATAAGACAAAATGTCTCAAATAAAGAGGTAGGAATGTTTTTGATAAAGAATTAAAGATGTTATTAATTCAACTTCTGTTATTACAAAAAAAGTACACAAAATCATTAAAGATATCCAAAATCTATATAAAATAATCATCCATCATATTATTCACGTGCCCAACTTCATAATGTTATAAAAAAAATGTAAGTCTTATATTGGTTAAAGATAAATTATGAAAATATTATACAATTGAAGGACACCATTCATCTTAAAAATCGATTTTATATGCATGAGCTAAATACGGACACAGCAACCTAATTTCTATATAACATTAATTTTAAGTCTAGAGTTATACACAACAAAGAAACACAAGGTATGAGCAAATATGTAATAACCTATTTTACATGAGAAAGTTTTAAAATTAATAACGTTTTAAGTTTATGTTTAAGGGTATAATAAAAATTAATGAGTTTTTTTTTTTTAAATCATCGTCCCTTTAAAAATAAAAATGTCTGAATTTCTTTATTTTTATTTCAAAAGTTTCTAGAGTTTTTTTTTTCATTCTTTTTGTATTTTGCAAGATTGGAAAATTGTTCTTCAGTTGGACTCTATCTCACTGACATTTCCTCATTAAAAATAGAGGAGAATGATCTCTAAAATCGAAAAGTGAAAAAAAAACTAATAAAAAAATTTATAAAAAATAAATAAAAGAATATGAGATAACTTTACAACTTAGTGTTTCTAACATTCATTTTAATTAATATATAGTGTTGGTAGCTAGTGAGACCTTGAAGTGATAAAGAGGAAAAAGAAAGAATATGTGCTTTTTAAGGTGGATTATGAGTAGACCTATGATTCAGTAAGTTGTGAGTTTATTTATTATATATTAAGAAGACTGGGTTTCAGTAGAAAGTAGATTGATTGGATAAAGAATTGTTTAGAGTCTTCTTTGATCTCAGTGCTAGTAAATGGTAGTCTAATTACTTAATTCAAACCAAAAAAAGGGTATAAGACAACTAGACCCTTTAACACCCTTTTTCTTTCTCATTGTGGTCGAGGGACTAGCAGGGTGGTTAGACAGGTGGAAGAGAAAAGCTTATGGAAAGCATTGAGATTGGTGATAGGCGGTTAAATGTGAGTATGTTGCAGATGATACTCTCTTTATCTGTAAAGCAAATACCTAGAGTGTGTTAACTTTAAACACATTTTTGAAGTGTTTTGAACTTGTCTTTGGTCTTAAAGTTAACTATTCTAAGAGTAAGGTTGGTGGAGTGGGTGTGAGCGCTAATCAGATTGTGTGCTTTGCAACAATCCTTAATTGCGGATTTATGAAGGTATCTTTTACTTATCTGGGGTGATGGTTGGAGGGAATCATAAGAGGCGTACTTTTTGGGAAGGGGTGCTTGATAAGTTACGGTGCAAATTGGGATCTTGGAAATGTAATTTCCTCTCTCTAACTAGTAGATTATGCCTCATCAAATTTGTCCTTACCTCCCCACCGCTTTTCTACATATCCATCTTTTGTATTCCAATTACTATATTGAAGGAAGTGAAAATGATTGAAAATAACTTTTTTTGGGGTTCGAGTTTAGAAGGAAGCAAAATAGCATGGGTGGAATGAGATAAGGTTTGTGAGTCGAAAGATAAATGAGGTTTAGGGTTTATAGATATAAGAAGGTTTAATTATGCTCTTTTGGATAAATAGATTTGGAGACTTAAGTCTGAAAATAATAGTTTTTGGAATGATATTTTAGATTCTAAGTATGATGGTTGGAGGAACTTAAGGTCTCAGGTTAGTAGTAATAAGGAATCTATTTGGTGGAGGGATATTATAAAAGTATGGAATTTATTGGAATGGGGGTAATGGCTTTGAAGACGACGGAAGGTGGGTAGTAGGAGATGGGAAAGAAATTAGGTTCTGGGAGAATAAGTGGGTGGATAATGAATCTTTAATGGTGATTGGACCCCATGTGTTTATGAAGTATTTGAAAAAATAATGTTTCAAGACTATATATGTAACCTTTTGTCCAAGATTGAAAAGTTTGTTGTGTCTTCCTGTCCAGGTTTATGTTTATGTAGACTGATGTAGAAAGAATTGTTTAGCTCTCGGTTGGCTTAGCTTGGTTCAGATGCTGGTAATGATCCTTATTTTAAAGAAGGAGAAGGTTGTAGGGTGGTTCTTTTTGTGAGGGGGTGTTCTCTTGTTCTGTAGGTTTTGGTCTTACTATCTTGGGTGAGGGTTATTTGTTTGTCTTATTAACTTGGGTGAGGGATTTTGTTGGTTTTTGGTTACTTTTAGGGGGTGTTTCTTTTGTCTTGTATTTGTTATTACTTGCAACTGAAAGGTAGTTAGGGCCTTCTGAGGGATGATGTTATTGTGGTTGGTGTGGGTGTATCTTCTTTTATCTTGTTTGTTTCTCTTATAGTGTCTGATGAAACCTATGTTTGTTAGAAGTTGGACAATTTGACCTTGATTTTTTCTTTTGTATAAGGGTTAGGACACCCTTAAAGTGTCTCATTTTATTTTATTTATTCTTTGTTGATGAATATATATATATATATATATATATATATTAATGTTAACAATTTTTTTAATGTTGACAAAATGAACAAGAAATGGGGTCATTTGAGCTGAAACCATGGTTGTGGACATTTTAAAAACCTTGTTTAAATATCTGAAATAAAGTACTTTACAACTTTAAAATTAAATACTTCGGTTTCGTTGCATTTTTTGGACATTACGAGAAATGGGGTAAGTGATATCATATAAAGAAGTATATCAATTATACAATTTTCTATTACAACAAATATACAAGGTGGGGTCTATGGATATTTTGTTCACGGAAGAAAGAAAGAAATAGCTAAAGAAAGAAGAAAAGGAAAAACACAAGCAAGAAAGAAAAAACAAATCAAGAATTTGAATAATAATTATAAAAAAAAAAACTATCTACAAAATATATAAGACGGAAAAAAAAGAAAGAAGATATAAGACGGAAAAAAAGAAAGAAGATATAAAACTTAACATTAGAAGAATACACTAATAGAGAACAAAACATATCACTAACATAACATAGAACAATTGTAGAACCCAATAAATCAATTAATGAAATTTGATTTGTTAGAGTAAATGTTCTTCTCCACTAATAGCTTGCACATAGTTCCTCAAAGTTTTCTTACATTATGACCATGAAAGGTAAACACTGTTCTTGCTTTTTCTTAACCGTGAAATGAAAAAAAGATGGAAGGAGAAATGGAAAAAAAGCATTAATTAGTTTCACCTTTTAGTATATTTTTAAAAGAGGGGTGGAAAGAAGAAGAAAATCAGCTGCGCAATAAAATGACAAAAGTGTTTCTTTTTGCATATTTTTTAAAATTTTCTTACTGCTATTTATAATGCTTATATTATCCTTTTTTTATTTTCTAGGGGGAAAAAAGTTAACTTTTTTATTTATTTCTTATCAAGCAATCTAAAAGTTATCTCCCTCTACTGATTCTCCTTTCTCTCCTTCATTCATTTGGATTCTCTTCCTGAATAAAACATAGCAAAACATCCACTTGGTATCCCAGCCTTCAAGCACTTTGTGTGGTGGAAATAAAAGTGACATTGCTGTAACGTGATTTGTGGCAGTGCTTGGTGCAGACGTGAAGTACTATGTTAGTTATAACGTCATCTCACAACCTGTCTTTGTACTGTTAAAACGACAACATAGAAAAGGGTTGGGTTGTGAATGCCTCTCCTTTGTTATTTTGCTTTTAGTTAGTGTATCTGAACTTGAGAACAAGATTTGCTTGGATTTGATGAGGTGAATGTGAAGATTTGAAACAAAAATGTGAATTAGTAAAAAGAGTTCATTTACAGTTTAACTATTTAATAAGCCTTGGACTTTTGTAGGTGCAAGTTATATATGCTTGGAAGAGTAAAATTCTCACTAATAGTACTTAGTTGAAACGGTTGAAAGATTAATTTGAACTACTAATTGTTGAGTTAGCAATTATTATTCTGTACTTTTCTCTTTAAAATCCATTGAATACTTAGAACCAAATCATTAATTAGTCTTAAGTGTGTGCAAATTATAGTTGGGTGAAGAGGATTTGTTTAGGAGTGCAACTCTGACATATATAGCACACAAACGCTTATTGAAGTAATTGAATTGATCCGGGTATCGAGAAATAGATTCATTTCTAACATAGCATGCTTTGCAAAGTAAATGGTTTTGTAGCATGTATAGTTTATGAAAGCTTATACATGTTACCTAATAATTGATTTGACTAGGTAACATATATGGTCTTGGTTACATAGGAAATATTTTAGAGAGAAATAGGTCAATTTGGTAGCATCAAAACTTTAGTTGGACTTGGTCCAAGAATCTTTGTGGAGCTTGAAATCAGTCTGATAGTACACAATGTCCCCAGAGTCGCTAACGAAGTGATCCTGACTTATGCTGTGTAGCAAGTACTTCAATAGATGAAATGGCAATGGCCCAGATTTCTGAGGCTCACGATAATACTTTCCAAGCACTGATTTTGCTGCTTTAGTCTGTAGTGCCAAAACACAAGAAAAAGAGGAAAACAGAATATCAGGACCATACAAGAAAATGCATGCATTTTGATACTATACATATGAGAAAAACAAGAGAATACCGCTTCCACCAAATGGTAATGTGGAATTTGAGGGAAAAGGTGATGGATAACATGGGTGCCAATGTCATGGTGAACGTTGTTAATCCAACCATAGTCACGATCTACTGTTGTAAGACCACCCCTTAGATAACTCCATTCCTGTCAAATTACACAGACAGAGTAAACTTGATGTTCTTTTCAAGTATGGCAAAATTGCACATAAATGTGTTCATTCTTTTGAAGTGCCATCATTCATTAGATGATATATTTAAGGATTCTCTGTTTAAAGTGGGTGAAAATAGTGGAAATTTGGAGTTGGGAGGACAGTATGGTGATGAATTTTACTTTAGAGAAATGTGGTCACAGATCTAATAACTTGCTTGGTATTTGAGTAGCTACGAAAGCTAGTTACTTTTGAGTAGTTCCCTTCAATTATTAATGAAATAAATAATATTTTGAAGTATGATGATACCTGGCCACGGTACCAAGGTAGTTTGTGGCTGTAACCATGATGGTGCAAATAGGTGACAAAATCCAGCCACACGACGAAGATCTATAGATGTTGAAATAAGTGAATAATTGGACACGAGTTAAGCAATTAACTGTGAAGAGTGTGTCAGAGTTAGATTACCAAATAGGGTACCCCATAGAGCTTGAGCATAAAAATTGGACCTATTGTTAGGGAAAGATAGAGAAGCACAGAAAGCACGATGCCCCAACACAGGGTTGAAGTTACCACATCTTTTCTCTCACCAGGAGAGAACAAGTTGCTGTAAGGGTTGAAATGGGAACCTTCTTTCCCTGGGCTTCTGTTCCACTGAAATATGGTTCATATCAGAATGAGAGTGAGAGATGTCAAAGCTAATAACAATAAAGAAATGAAGAATTCAGAGATTGGTTCAAAGTTTAAGGTAAGATTAGCATGTTAGATATTAGGAATAAAGGAATTAAAAACTAGAATAAAATAATGTTGTCATTCTGGAAAAAAGAGGGTCTCACCAGATAAAAGGGATATGCAAAGATTGGAAAAGGAAAAGTGTATCTCAGCATTCTTGTCATGTTGTCTAGATTCTTGTAAACCTTCTCCGTTAACTGAGGTAAAGTCATAAAGACACAATCATGAACAGCATCAAGAAGTTCACATCCCTACATTTTTCCTCTTCTTCTTCTATTGGACCAACAAATCTAACCACTGATGCAAACTGAGAAAAGAAAAAGAGTGGAAATTAAGGAAACTCGTACCGGAACCCAGGATTCATCCTTCTCAACATGTCCATGGTTTTGGTGGTGAGTCCTGTGGCTGATTCTCCTGCAGAATCCATGAGTTGTGCAATGGTTAGGTTGTCAAATCAGACTAAAGATTAGCAGACAAAAGAAATTTAAGGACAAAGTGAACAAGAAAAGTTGCTAAAAGGAACCGACCACCCATTGTATGGTACAAGGATTGAGGAGTGCAATATGTGGCCCACAAAGCTATTCAACTTGGAATTGTTTGAAAAACTTCCATGCCCACTGTTCAACCATCAACAAATTAGAACTCACCAAGATGAAACATATGGATGATAGTCATGGAAAACTTAGTGAAATGTCTAGGCATAACATAGAAAAGGCATAACCATATTTTTAATCAGTTACCAATCATGTCCAAGAACAAACAGGGCCCAAAACATTGTTCCCTGTAGAGGCCAATAGACTGGCCAGAAGAACCAGCTATTGAAGCCAATTGCTGCAGCCACTAATGCTGTGACCACCAAGACATCCCTGAGAACATAACTCAGAGATCTCAGTATGCTCTTCTCCCAGCAATGCTTGGGAATTGCTGCTCTGATATCTGCAATTTTAAAGGGTGGTGGAGCACTTGGATCAAAATAAGTTTGATCTTCTTCCCTTCCCCCATTACCAAAATGTTGCAGAGTTTCTGCTTGAACCATTTTTTCTCAATGCTTCTTTCTCTCTTACAATGTTGCTTTGGAGAGGGATGATTTATATATGTATATATATATATATACACACACACATGTGGGTGTGACCCCATGTGTGATGCTGAGAGAATTCATCAACATCTAGCGCAATACTCATTATATACAAGTAACTGCAATAAATCATATTAATGATGATAACAGCAGATTAAATTTATTAATTGATTTAGTTTTATAGCCTTTATTTGTATTGCTTTGGTGGCTATGTGTGAGAATGAAAAATCTTCCCTCAGAGTTTCTGATACACGTCACCTCACTGTCTTGGTCATATAAGGCCAGTGGGACTAACCAGCAAGGATTTTATTATACCCAGTACAGAAACATGCAAAATGAGCAGAAAATTTTTATTATGGCTATAATTTATTTCAGATTTTAAGTCGTGATGATTTCAAAATATGCCAAATTATGCAAAAACAATTCTAGGAAATACTAACACTTTTGTTATTCTTTTATATGATTCTAATTTTAATATCTTATGAAGAGATTTGAAATTACTCAAAAGTGAATTTCCTTCTCACAATTTGAATTCCTAAGCCTTTTTTTAGTTATTATACTACTTTTCTTTTTGAGTATTCTTTTTCCATGATTAAGTTCTCCATTTCATTCCCTCCCTGCCAAAATTGTTGTTGATTTTTACTTTTCGGAACCAGTTTGGAAAAATTATATTTTTGAAGTAAAAATAGGAGAGACGAGATGTGAGAACTGGAAAACTAAAATTATTAAAACAAAATAAGAGACTAAAAAAAGTAAAAATATTATAGGAAATAAAATTAAAAAGAATTACACCCTTGAGTACCAAAAATATATTTAAATTTTTAATAAAGCATATTGAAAATTCTATTATTAATTTATAACTTGGTGAATGACGTAATTATACCAATATAAATTATTTTATGAGTTCTAACATATGATTTTTTATATTAAAATATTTTTATAAAGTAAAGAAGTTATTCAAATTTGAATTTATAATAAAATTAAAGTAGTAAACAAGAAAAAAATGCTATTTGTTCAAACAAATATTCTCTTTGAGGTTGACTAATCTAGCCATGACAATCCAAATCCACATGAGTATAACATTTAACAAGCCTTTCTCTCTAACACAAAATAAAAATAAATAACTTTTATGAAGCAAAAAATGGTTTTTATTTTGAAAACTAATTAAAAATCTTAACCTTAGTTTACATATATGTAACCTATGCCTATAGTAGGAGAAACCAACAAGGATATAACTTTTCTAATTATAGAAACCTGGAAAGCAAAGAAAACTTGATTTGGATAATTAAGAGTTTTAGATATATATATTACCCTTGTTTAACCGTGACGATTTCAAACATATCAAATTAAAGAGAGAAAAAAAATTCTAGAAAACATTAGATTATCATGATTTTAATTAGGTTTAATGACACATTTTATCACGAAACTATCGTCATTTCGTAAATTTTACAATCTATTTTTTTATACATATTTAAATGTTTTATTATTATATATTTTAAATTATACATATTTTACCACTTTGTTAAATTTATAACAAGTACTGATGTGTGAATAAAACTAGCTCGTTTTTTCACTTATTCTTCTTCTTTTTTTTTGCAAAATAACGTTGTTTTTTATTAATATAATAATAAAGTTTGTGAAAATTGAAAAAATAATCGTAAAGTGAGCGAGAGAAAAACTTTAATAATAGAATGTCAAAAAATTGAAAACTCGTCTATAAATGGGTGTACAAAAATTAAATGATAAAATTTAAACATAATAATAATAAGATTATATAACTTTGAAATTTGAAAGAGTTTTTTTTATCAATTTTCTTTTAAACGACTTAAATCTCTTGAAAAAATCTTAATTAATTATTTTTCTTTTATCTAAGTACAAAATGAGGACTTTTCAACATAAGAAGTAATAATTTATTTGTTTTTCTCGTTCTATGTTGATAACACTGAATCTTAATAAGAATGAAATATAATGTACACATGTATTTCAATTTTTTCATTTACTCTTTATGATGCTCTTTTTATTGGTTTGCATTTTTTTTCTCACAAATTCTATTTATATAGAGAAAGACTTTTTAACAAAGAGATAATGAATAATCAATGCTTGTGATATTTTCAAGATGCCTTAAAAAGACTGTCTTCAAATTTCTATGTTGGACTTCACAGTTTTCAAGATAGATGTAATTTCAACACTCCATTATTAAATATGTTCACTGGATCAATTACCAAAATTCATTAGTTATGGTCTCTCATTCATTAAGAAGAATTCCAATAAAAATAAATGAGACAAATTAAAAACTCTTTCTTAATTCTCTTTAATGACATATAATTAATTGAGAGCAACAATTACTAAATAAAATGCTTTTTTCAAAATCGTAACAAATGTTACGAGAGATACAGATTCATCACAAGGAGAAAACGAAATAAAAATATTTTATACTAGGATGTTCTAAGATGATTTGTTGAACTTGATAAGATTTTAATTACGTGTAATAAAACATTGAAATCTGAAACATCACAATTCATGAGTTCAGTACATTTTTCCAACTAATTAATGTTTGGCGTGTTCTCAAAGATGGGATTAAATTGAGGTTTGAACAAAACTTTTTATTGACTTCAAACATGTGTGAAGTTGATATAAACCCAGTCAATTACAACAATTAATGAAGCTAGGTACGTAATTAGTTCCATGAAGATTAATCCATTAATTTTGGACAAGTTTTTTCTTGAATTGTATGAAACACGTACGCATTAATTAATTTGTGAAGTGAGGTGGCCCAAAAAATGAAAATGCCATAAATAACATAAGCTCGATTCGCTATTTGCTGCATTCATGTATTCAAAATCAAGTCTATCATAATCTACCACGTTTTATGCATTTCATTAAAAGTTTTTAAGTCAATTCTAATATTTTTCTAAGTTTAAATATGTTTTTCTAAATTAAAATAAAAAATTATATATTTTTATTGTTATAAAAAAAATTATTATTTTTTTAATATTAACGAGGTAGATTTTTACCTTTTGGTTTTGTATGATACATATGTAAGACCCAAATTATTTAGGTTAATAATTATGGTTTTAAAGCAAATGGGGGATAAAAGTGTCTTTTCAAAAATATTTACAAATATATTTAAAATAATTTAGTATTTATTTATTCTAAATTTTATCTTTTCAAAATTTTAAAACTCTACCTTCGTTATAAGATTATTGGCCGATCAATCATCTTTGCACGATTAGATTACACTAACGAAGAGACAAGATGAGTATATTAAAATAAATCGATTAAAATTTTGGTAGTAAGTTAATGTTTCTGTTATAGTTTTTTTTTTCTGTTTTTAGTTTATGGGAGTTTATACTCCATCTTTTTGAATCAATTGATTAATAAATATAGTCATCATCAGAACAAAGTGAAGATCTTGATTATACACTAAAAACTTATTAAATAAAAATTAATTTTAAAAATTAAAATAATTAGTTACTATATATAGACTAAATTAAAATTATTTTATAAATTAAAAAATTATTAGTTTCAAAAAGTAGTTTTTACTATTATTAAAATATTATAAATTAGTTATTAATTTATTGGTGCTTTTTCAGCGTTTCTTGAAGTTCAAACTGCTTTGATTGCTGAGTTTTATGGAGTTATACATGCTATGGAAGAAGCTCAAAAAATGGGACTTACTAATGTCTGGCTTGAATGTGATTCTGTCTTGGTTTGTGCTGCGTTTACTGTTAGGACTAATGTTCCGTGGATGCTTCAGAATCGATGAAATACTTGTCTTAATTTTTGTGGGACAATCAGGTTTAGGGTAACTCATATTTTTCGTGAAGGGAATGCGTGTGCTGATAAATTGGCTAATTTAGGATTTATTCATAGAGAATCTTTTCATTGGTATAATAGACTCCCAGCTAGTCTGTTCTTAGAATTTTTTATGAATAGGTATAATCTATCTATGTATTGTTTGTATTAACATATGGGTTTTGGTCTAGTCTCCCCATATTTTTGTATTTTCTTTCTTTTTTCTTTTTTTAATAATATTTTTTTTCATGTGATGGTAGATGATTGTTGTTACTTGAGGTGTCAGCTTAGCTGAGATGTCAAGTTGCATAGTGATGCCTAACACGAAAACTTTATAAAAAAAAAAAACAAAATATTATAAAGTAGTTTTTAAATTGACATTTGATGCTACTAAGGTTTTAGCTACTTTATATTTTAAATTAATTTTTATTAATTTTTTAAGGACTAATTTAAAATCTAAAATATTAGTAGTTAAAATCTCGATAACTAATTTATAAATTATTTTATAAATTTTTATTAATAATAGAAATCACTTTAGATACCAATAGTTTTTTAGTCTCTAAAATAGTATATATATATATAACTTACTCCCTATAGTGACTAATTATTTTTTATCTCTTAATTTAGTTGTTATTTAATGATTTTCTTGTAATGATATAAGTTAAAGATTTGAAGATTTTATTAGTTTATCTTAGAAGATTCTATAAATTATAGTTGTTTTTTTTAAGACAAGCTACATCGAAGTAAAGGAAATTAATAATTTAGTTGTTATTTAATGATTTTCTTGTAACAATATAAGTTAAGGATTTGAAGATTTTATTAGTTTATCTCAAAAGATTTTTGGACATTAAAGTTGTTTTCTTGTAAGACAAGCTACATCCAAGCAAGGGAAACTAATAATTTGCTTATGCTCAATTATTCTAGTTTAGTTGTATTGGAGATAAGTTGTATGTTAAGAAATTGAATTTGAATTAATGGAGATTAAAATATTTAAGATTATTTTCAAAATGCATTCATTTCTATTTCACTAATTTTGGTTAAATTATGAGTTTACATTAGTCCTTAGTTTTAGGTGTTCTCGTTTAGAATAGTCATAATTAGTTTCACGTGTTCTCTTTGCAAGTTAAAGTTGAAAATTTGTGTATTATGATGTCATAGACATGTTAAAAGTTTTGATATACGAAGTTATGATATATATTCAGTTAAGTTGTTGCTATTATTTGGCTTTCTACATATCTCGTTTGAGCATTGAGCTGTCACTTGAGTAATACTCAAGCAATGGTATTACATGCATTGAGTATGGTTATAGAGTGTCACATCTGCCGCTCAAACAAAAACTACTTTATCATAAATTATTCTACTTAAAATAATATCATGATCATTTATGGTGATGATATTAATTACATAAACTTATTGAAGAAATAAGAAATCATAATTTCACTTATAAAACAAAATTATATATATTAAGATATCAAATAGTAAGAAGTTGAATAAAGTAAATACAAAAAACATAAAAAGCTCAAATTGAAATAACAATATTACATCAAATAAATCATGTATTAGTGTATAGCAAAACATATTTAGTATAATTCTTATAAAGAGTAATAAAGATAAGAATTTGTCCTATTTATTATTAAAAATGTATGTAATTATGATTATTATCATCTTATTTGAGAATTATATATATTTGAAAGTTATGGTTGTTTAAAAAGATACACAACATATAAAATGAATTATAAAAAGTCAATAAAGATAAATGGTATGTAGCTAAAATTTTCACGCCAAGCAGCATGAAGCAACGAGAGATAGAAATTAAAAGTATATAAATTTAAATGATAGTTTGATGAAATTGGAAAAACATGGTAGTAGACCTAAAAGTTTGGTGCGTGCAAAAAATGATAAACAAGTTGTTGTCGTGCAAGGTGCAACAATTCATCTACTTTATTTAATCTTTTCATTCATCCAACCATCAATAAATTATACTTAATAGGGTAACAACAATTCATCCAATATTTTTAGTTGCATTGGCTATTTCGATTCAAAACTTTTGTATTATATAGCCTTTACTCACTAGCTATATTTTTTTATGGATACTCTTCTATTTTTATTAATATATTATAATATTTATAATCATTCTTACTATTCAAAATTAAGTTAAATGTAACCATATTTATTGTAATTAAAATATATTTGAGCCAAGATTTTACGGAAATTTTGTGTAAAAAATAATACCATTATGTTAGCAACCATATTAATTCTTAAAAGCTATAATCGAAATATGATAGTGTAGGGTTTGACTTTCTTAAAAACAAGTACAAATAAAGTAATAATCTTATTGACAAAGAAAATTAAACAATAGTTAATATTTTTAACAAATACATAATTTATATGCACATAACAGTTGATTCTTCAACAACATATAAAGTTACTTTATTTTTTAAAATAAATAAATGTTCGTATATGACTTTATATATATTACTAAATTATTCATTATATTTTTTAGTGTTCTATGACACATAATATTTTTTTTTATAATTTAATATTAGTTTTCTGTTTATGTATATGCCTTACATGACCTAAATATTATATAAATAAATTATAAAATGAATATTTATATACGTAGAACAGATGTAAGCTTATTGTGAAAAGTAAGACAATTTAATAATAACCATTAGATTAAATCTACCATTGAAATTATATTTCTCATAAAACTAACCATTATATGACTTTTTGCACGTCTCTTTGATACTTTAATCTTTCCGTTTTTGTGTTGTTTTTTCTTTTTGTATATTTTATATGTTTCTTAGTTTATTTTTCTTTGTTTCCTTTTTTATTGCATTCTCAATAGAATAAAAGAGATGGTTGAAACACAATACCAAACACCTCAGCATCATGTTCTTGTTCTTGTTAACTTCCCCACCATCACCTTCTTTGCGTATGTATGGAAACATATAATAAAACAAGAAAAAAAAGGAATTAAAGATGAAGAAGATGATAGTTTCACACAAGAAAAATAAATGAACATGTGAGTATTTTTAATGAAAAAATTTAATTTTTTACCATAAATTTGGGCCATAAAACTTCCTATAAATTTTTTATGGCTTTATATGTTTCCTATACATGTGTATATATATAGACTATTAAATTTTTTTACCTCTCAATAAACATGTTTATCTTACAAAAATAAAATAAAATTCTATCTTATGAGTTTAATAATAAATTATACATAAATATATCACTACAAGAAAATCATGAAATATAAACAAATTTTAGAAACTGAAAATAATTAGTTGTTATAGTGACTAAATTAGATACTATTTCATAGACTAAATTTTTTTTTGGTTTATAAATTAGTTTCTATTATTGTTAAATGGTTTCTAAATTGCTATCTAATTACCAAATAAGGTTTTTGTTACCAAATTTAAAATCTAAATAATTGGTAGTTAAAACCTTGGTAGATAATTAGATACTAATTTATAAACTATTTAACAATAATATAAACTAATTTAGAAACCAATTTTTTTAGTTCTAAAATATATCTAATTTAGTCATATAATAACTAATTATTTTTTGTTTATAAAATTAGTTTTTATTTCATTATTTTCTCGTAGTATTTTTGGTGAGTATGTGACTGATCACCACATAACATAAATGTATTTTTTAGTATTATTTTATATTTTTATATAAGTTCTTTTTTATGTGTTAGAATATCTCTAATACTTCTATTTATTTTATTTTTTATTATTAATAAAATAATTAATTAAAATAACTAATGTACGTAGTGTCTTTATCAATTTTATTAAGAAGTTCACTTTAAAAACAATATGGTAATTAAACTATACAATCCATAACTTATTGTCACACTAAAAACAACATAAATGCATATAAAGTTACTCACGCACATGGGGTATGCCAACCCATGATGAAGACTCTTCAACTATTTTAAAACCTTAGAAGTATTTACATATTTAGTTTGATTCAAATTATAAATAGTTTACAAAAAAATTATTAAATAAAAAATAATTTTAAAAATAAAAAATAATTAATTACTGTATTAACTAAATTATAGATTTTTTTTTTTGATATCTATAATAATTTTTATTATTAATAAAAAGTTTAAATTATTTTTTAAATTAATATATGACAAGCTATCAAAATTATAATTATTAATTAATTTAAATTTAAATTGTAAGGTTGGTAGCTAAAACTTGATAGCTAATTAAATACAAATTTAAAATTAATTTAAAATTTTTATTAATAATAAATACCAATATTTTTTTTAGTTTCTAAAATATTATTTAATTTAATTATAATTATTTATTTTTTATTTCTAAAAAAATTATTTAATAATTTTCTTATAATAGTTAACATTAATATATTAATATATGCAGGTTTGACTAATATATTCTCCTTACTTACTTATAGGAACAAAATTTGGCAGTAGTGTTCCTTGAAAGGGAACGTTAGTTTTGAACAAGTATTTGTATTTATTGAAAAATGGCAGGTATGTGTTTGATAAAAATATGCATTTATGTCTTTTCACACATAATAAACACGTACGAATTTGGAGGAGACTTGGTCATAAAAAGGAAGTGGTGGTTGTCATTGAAATCAACTAGTTAAAACCTACTTAATGCATGTACTATAGTTAAGGAGTGAAATTTGGTCACTTAAACCTTAAATTACGCATGCATTTAGGTTTTCATCCTTTGCTAAATCAAAAATGTATCTCTCGTGCATGTCTAACGTTTCCCCGTCAAATATGGAACAAGTGCAAAAAAAAAAAAAAAAACTTATCGAAAAATAAGACTATGTTTTATACATTTAAAAAAAGAAAGTTGTTGAGAGTTTTTTTTTTTTTTTTAATTTATCTCTAGGAGAACGAGAAAAGTGACCGTAAGAAATAGTAGATTTTTTTTGAAGTTCGTTTGCCTAACTTCATAATTTTGTTGCTTAATTTTTTTATAAGTATTGAGATGTTAAATAAAAAGTTATTTGCTTTACCTTTATGATCCCTAATTTTCTCAATTAACAATTAATGTTTAATATTTGTGTTAAAAATCAAAGTTTTGTCATGTTTTTTTTCATAAAAGACGTCTAAAAGGGTTAAAGAGAAAAAAATGTATATAAATTATTTTTGGTATCGACTTCTAAGCAATGTTGAGTTATATTAAACGTATTGGACGTACCAAAACAATACCTTAAAAAAGAATTATATTAGCTTTTGTTAGAATATCATTAAAATAATTAATGGTTAATTCTACTTTTAGTTTCTTAAAATAAGATGATTTTATATTAGCTTCTCATTTCAAGTATCTTCCTTTAATTGTTGATGCTCGGTCGGGGTTGACCTAAAAAATATACTCCGACGATCAAGTAAGTACTCTATATTAGGAATGTATAGTGAAAGCTGATTAAAACATACCTTACACTTCTGTAGATGGTTTATTTATTCTGTTTAGTCATGGGTCTTTGTTGTAATGGACCAAATCTATCAAATATCAATGTTCACTGATTTCTAGCATGATCTCTGATTTATAAGAGGTATATTAGTATATCGGTATATTTGAATAATATCTTTAATAAATCAATTTCTCGGAATGTTACCCAATTCGGTGGGACATGATGATGATTTGTAGTGAGTTTCTATAATTATCATTGTTGTCATTTATTAAGTGTCTTTAATGTATATTAACGCAGTTAGTCTATCACCAACATCAAATAACATGACTTATACGATACTGATCGGTACATTATTTATCATAAATATGAACAAGTAATAATAATGGTGTTTCACCTTTGTATTCAAAATGAGAAATAATAAATAAATAAAAGACTTATTAAAATTAATATTTGAATCCTTATGGAAAATAAAGTGTTTGTAAATTTGACAGCTACCCTAAACTTGTCCTCTTACTTTATTGAATCGGTGGAAGGTGAAAGCAATACACATTTCTTTTGTAAGATGTCCTACGGCTGCTACCCTCTAGAAGAGCAGTGTCCGTGTTTTCTTTCTTTTTATTGCTCATTGCATAAACAAAGTGAAGCAATGTATTTGCCCTAATGCCAAACTTTGTGGGAGAATTAACACACCAAACATCTTTTTGCTTTTCACTTTCTGACTATGGGGGTTGCATATATATGCCTTTTCCTTTTCATGTTTCCTCCATTAGTTTTTCTTTACAAATTATACATACTTTTTTTTTATTTTAATCAATTATGTTCCCACTGGATAAAATTATCATGAACTACAGTCTTTTTAATATGAAGTACAGTTCTATACCTACATGTTAAAAAAATGAATTAAAAAATAATAATTAATTGAATTAAACTAAAAAAACTATTTTTATTCAAAATTAAACTAAATCCTTTTCAATTATACTTTTTTAATAACTAAACTATTATGAAAGTTGAAAAAAAAAGTATTATATGATCATTTACTAATTTTTTAAGTCACTAATATTTTTCTGGTGAATTTTTGTTGTAATTTTTTCACTAATATTAAAAAAAATCATTAAATAAAAAATAATTTTAAAAACTAAATTAATTAATTATTATATTGATTATATTAGTTATTATTTTATAAATTAAAAAAATTATTGATATTTTAAATAGTTTTTATTATTAATAAAAATATATAAACTAATTTTAAATATATAAGGCTTTAGTTGCTCATAAATCTTTTGGTAGTCATACGAATTTAAAAAATTATTTATATATTTTTATTAATAATAAAAACTACTTTAGATATTAATAATTTTTTATATTATAAAATAATATCTAACTTAGTCAATATATTAATTAATTATTTTTATTTATAAAATTAGTTGTTATTTAATTATAATGGAATAAAAAATTTATAAATATATTACAGATATTCATTCCTTATTCCATTAGAATTTTTATCTTTTTAAAACAAAATTTCTCTCTAAATTTCTATAATAGAAAGATAACTAGAGTATTGCTATATTGGCAATGGTAGCAAGGTGAAAATCAAAATAAGACAATTAGATTATTGATTGGTGTAGGATTTAATACTTTGACACAAGGATTCAATTTTCTTTTATTATTCTGAGTTATTGGTTGATGATAGATTTGTTGGTGTAGATTTAATACTTTGATACTAAAGATTTGGTTGGATTTTAAAAGTATATATATATATATATATGTTACAGTTTAATAAATATAATAGTTTTACTTAATATTCATAATAGTCCAACTTGATATTTTAGAATAGAAATAGTTAACTAAACTTGTAAACAATCGACTATTATTAAAAACGTTTTTTTTATGCACGTAGTTTATAATATAGTTTTAAGCCTTTGTTTCAAACTAATATGATTTGAGTGGAGGAGGTAAATAAAATTTGAGTAAGAACAAAATTAACTAGTTGTACTACAATATTTTTTATAACTATTTTATAACTTGTTATTTCAATTTAATATAATTTTTTCTTCCAAATTTAAAAACTATATTCTACTAAACAACTCTACTCAAAGAGTGAATTCGAAACAACCAAAATTGAAACAATATTGCATCTCGATTGATTCATCTTTCTAAGTTTTTTTATTAGAAAGAAGAGTGCAATTATATGATTTTAAGATTCACTAGTTTGTAATAATTGTACACAGGATTTATAAGGTCTATGTCACCAATAAGTTGCTTTCAAGGGGTCCTCAATGTTTTTTGCATTGTTATATGTACACTTTATTATAATAAAATTATGGGAAAGTAATAAGATGGTGCTATTATACTTATTATAAAAATGTAAAACTTTTCCTTAAAAGAGAAGAATCTTAAGATTTGAAAAGTTTTCAAAAAAATCACGTGTTGTTCAATTTTATTTTTTATAAAAAAAATTATAGAAACTTATTGAAGAAAATAGGAGAAGACAAAAGGTTGTAGAAACTGATTGAAGATAATTGCATAAGATTGTAAAACTGTTGAGTTGAAGGTACTTCATTTTGATTTACTTCAATAATAATATATATATATATATAATAAAATTATAATTACTGAAAGTTATAAAATAGAAATACTAACGGTATAATAGTTTAAGAGTAATAAAATCAAAATTAATAATAATAAAATCAGAATTAATAACCAACAAAAATTATCACTTATTTATTTTTACCAGTTTTAAAGATTCTTTGTGTTAAATAATTATTTAAAAATATTCAAATTACACAACATTATTGATTACTATTTCTATTAAAAAAAATTATTTTGCTCATGATTTGAAGAGTGAAAGGAAAACCCAAAATTCAAATATGCAACTTTCCGTGGTTAATTCAACCATAAGTCCTTGTTAATGCATAATAAAATATCAATCAAATCAATGAAATATAACACATGTTTGAGAAATTATTATTTAAAAATAACTCGTGGCAGACATCATCCATTAAAGATTTGGCCTAAACTAAAACAGGAATTATAAATAAGAACTTATACAAATATATACCTCTATCAAAATAAATATAAAATGTCCAAAGATGTTTTTTTTTAATTATATACAATATATTTAGAAACAAAAAAAAACTTAAAAAAAAAAACATCATAAGGCAATACAATTACACATAAGTCATATCATTTGAAAACATTAATCAACAATAAAATATTCCATATAAAATAAAAGAATAGCATTTGAGTGATGTGTCTTTACTTAAACAATATAACCTAGAAAAATAGAAGATATATATTTAGTTTTTTCCCAACTTGAACAATGAGGTGTCACTTAGCAACATTTTCTTGTTTCAGCAATATCCTTCAATAAAATAAAAAGATGCATTTGACTTTCTTCCGCTTCAACAATCAGCATGTTATTTGAATGGCAATGTGTTATTTTTTTATAAAAAAAACTCCAAATTTGAAAATCTTGTATTTCACCTTTTTCTTGCTCAAGTAACGAGTGGTAGAGCAATATGTAAAAAAATACTCAAATGTTTTTCACGTACCAATATGCATACATATATTTTATTCATAGTCCTAATGTTGGATTACTAAAATATCATTAATTCTAAAATCACTACCACTTAGGTTATGTTTATTTCATTAGTAACACAATTTAGTTAAAATAAACAGTTCCAAAGACACGTATTCACATTTATATCAATTTCAAGATTTTAAAACAAATTGAAAAGTTGTATTCTAAGATTTCACTAATTCAACCAACATAAGCAATTTCCATGTAAGAATTTAACAACTCAAAAACACTATTTCGGTTATGGAGGCTTAGTAAAGAACCAAACTAAAATCATAATTCTAGTTTTCAAGTAAAAATACTTCACAAAACTCAAACTATCTAACAAAATTCAAGTAAATTTAATACTTAAGTGTTAATTTACACAAAATCAAATTCATCTTATAAATGATGAGTTAAGATTCTCAAAGATCTTTTAAATTGCTTTTAAAAAGTTAAACTTAACAAACAAACACACTACAACTATATTAGACTCGCATTGACTCATTTTTTTCTTATGAGATCACACATGCACCAAAAGATCCTCATATGCAAGTTAAAGGTGGGAAAAGAACTTAAAATCTAAGGAGGAAAGAAATGTTTTTCCAAAATGAAGTTCATAGATCTAACTACAAGAAAATTATTAAACAAAAATCAATTTTAGAAAAAAAAATTGGTTTCTATTTAATGATTAATTGGTAATTAAAATTATGCTAGCTAATTAGATACAAATTTAGAAACTATTTATCAATAATAGAAATTAATTTAGATACCAATAATGTTTTTAGTTTCTAAAATAATATATCATTTAGTCAATATAGCAAATAATTATTTTTTTTTATCTAAAATTGTTTTTTATCTAATAATTTTATTGTAGTGAAAGCTTAGAAAAGAGAGCAAAATATTCTTTTTCTTTCGACACACAAAATCATACGAGCCGATATAACTTGAGAGATCAAGATAAACGTATAATTAATTCTTCTTAAGAGTATTATGAGATAAGATTTAAAGTTTATAAACTGGACAAAAATCACATTGCGTCAACATCCGCAGGAACCATCGCAATACTTTGTTTTAATTAAACAGTCGGATTCCCCTTATCCGTACCAGTTCTGAGTGTGTTTTAATTTTATTTTAAAAAATATATAAAATTACTATAATAAATTTAGGTTTCAATTTTTTAAAATCATCATTTTTTTAAGTCTAAATTTTGTAACTTTCTCTAAGTTTTTTTTTATAATCTTTTATTTATTTATTTTTCCTTTTTTGAAACCATGAATTAGGAGACACTTGAGAGTATGTCTTTCTTAATCCGAGAGAATTTTTATTATGATAAGTTTTTTATTCACTTTGGTTTTCAAACTCTTCATTTTCTTTGTTCTCTTTTTTATTTGCATATGTGATCTTAATATTGTCACATGTATGATCTATTAAAAAAAATAAAATTTGTTAATATAAGTTTATGATGGTGTGTTGTAGTTATTTGTAAGGTCTGATTTTATGAGAGCAACCTATAGTACCTTTGAGCAACTAATTAACTTCTAGAAGAAACAATTATTTTTTAAATTAGAAAAATTAGACATACTATTTCCATTATTAAATCCGCTTAGCATAATTTTTAAATATCAACTTAATTTAGCTATTTAGTTCTCTGACTTAAAGAATTATGTTTAATAGTTATTATCTTTAATTTAATGTGATTTAATGGCAGTTGATTGAGATAAGTTATTTATGTTATGATGTTAGTTATCAGTACTATTATGGATTTGATGATGTATAATGCGATGATTAAGTTAAGAATTTTGATAAAACACTACAATCATAAATAATTGATCAACTGAATAAAAACTAATTTTTAATTAATAATTTAAAGATAAAAATAAAGAGTTCTCTTAAAATAATCTAAAATTAATTTTTTGATAAAACATAAAATTTTATTAAATTATCATTCTAAAGCAAAAAAGTTTATTTATAGCATAGACCTACAAATGCTAAGGCTTTTTTTAATTAGATTAATTCTTTCAATAATAACGTCCTAATAATACAAAAATATATAAACAAATACAAAAAATTCAATATAAATATTTTATTATCCACATGTTTGTATCTCTTCAAAATCAAATATCAACCTATATAAATATTAGATAAACAAAATTAAATGACTATTTATAAGTTTCAGTTAATTTAATCCAATGCAAATAATGATAGATCAATATTAATTATTCTCAAATCAATAATTTTTTCTTAAAATATAATGTTACACTTACTTTTTTATTAGGTAGTTTCGTAATTCATTCTCAAATCATCACAATTGTTTAACAATGTATCTCATATGTCTCACAAATATAAGGAAACAATTAATTAGTTGTAATTAAAGAATTTGAAACTGAATAGAAAGCACGTGCATACGCAAATTGATGAACACTCAATTCAAATCAGTTCAAGTGAATGCAGAAACCAGCCATTAGTTTGCTGCTTCAATGAAATACTTACACAATTTGCTTTGCCAAATTCAATTCCAATTCTCTCTTTGCACTCAATAATTCAATTGCTTAATTTCCTCAAATAATTTCCACCACAAACTAATTTCAGTCACCGTCACAACTTACCATGAAATCTGCACGTTTCAATTAAAAAGAAAACATCGAAGCTGTTTGATAAATTGCTTCAATCAAAAGCCGGTCACCTCATGCTCGAATCAAATTCAAATTAATGTTCCAAAGCTTCACCAAATTCAACAAATCTCCTGTTACTTCAGCTGCTTCCGAATTCAATTTCAATTATAACAATTCATGTTATGAATGTTGATAGCCGAAACAAATCGAATTGTTGACTGCAAATAATTTCAAGTCCAGCAAAATGCACCGAATCACTCCAAGATTCACAGTTCACGTGATCAACACAAGCAAATATTTGTTCAGTTTCTTCCTTGCTACAGTAACTCTTCCAAAATGAGTGTTTACACATAGGTGCGTCGTAGTCTTATAATGTCAGTACTACATGGTTGATATGTACAACCATTCCTATCCTTTAACTCTTTATGACTTCTATACAAACAATGGGCAAATATTGTTGTTTGATTATACAACATTTGAGCGACTGAATTAAATGAAACTTTTGCTATCTCTTTACTCGAGTTTGACTTGATGCCTTTCCACTAACTCCGGATAACTGCTTTAGGAGGGTAAGAGCATCTTGAGCATGTTTCCTTGTCTTGGTATTGCCATGCTTAAAGGCTTCAACCAAAGCTCTCACAAGAGAATGATTGAGTGCATGCCGATTGCTTATATTTTCCACTCTCAATATCTTTTCGATCATCCAAATTGCCTTCTCCCGAAGCTCCTCAGATCTAACTTCTGTAAAAAGAGTGGTAAGAGCATCAACTGCACCCAAATGTTCAAGCTCATCAACAACTCTTTTGAAACTGCGAGATGTGTGATCTAGTACTAGAGTAGAAAGCGCATCCACTGCAGCTAGCTGAACATCGGTGTCACTGTCATTGAGGATATCAACCAGGGGTTTGATACTTCTGCTCTTGAGCAGGCACAACTGACTATCTTCATTGCACGGAAGGTTGTGAATGGGGCATGTGGAAGGTTGACTAGAGGCTCTCCCACACACAAGCACAAGGGAGGAACAGAATCCACTGGAAGATGGTAGTTTAGAGTCCCTAACAGAATCCGACCTTCCAAGTTCTGACAAGTTTTTCAATCCAATGGCAGCTAGTCGTTTTACCTTTGGTTTTGAACTATAATCCAGCTGCTCACAGAAAATGGCCATAAGGTGATTTTCTCTAATTATATTAAGAGTTTCTTGATCAAGGTTTCTTGTGAAGTGAAGCAAGAGACCTATAAGACCTTCTGCATGCCAGCCGCAGTCTGAGAAGACCTTGCATTGGAAACACGCAGCTGGTTCTTGAGAGTAACAGCAGTCCATTCCACAAAATTACCTCCTAAAAGTGTCTGTATTTCACCTTCTGAGAGGGAAATGTTGGCAAGTATCTGAGCTGCCTCTGATCTCTCATCACTTGTAGATTGGTTATTTAACAGTTTTTCTTTGAGTATAGGAAGTTTGTTTGAAAGTCTCAACTCATTTGCAATGAATTGACTAAACCATTCAGATAGTAGTCTTGTAAGCTTAAAAGCAAACACTCTGTGTTCAACTTCTGGATGTTCCAGAAATGGTATGACCGTTCCAAAGCCACCCTTATACGTGATATGACTTGCTACTAACTCTACATAAGATAAACAAATGTAAAATATCATTAACCATTATGTCAGTGTGAAGATGGAGCCTTCTATTCCACATAAGCTACAACAATACAAGAGATCCCCCACACGAAAGCAGGATGGTTATCACATATACCATTTGTTAAAGCAATCTCATCTAAAACTATGTTACATAAGAAAAAGAAAATCATGGAGAAAAATTATTAAATCACTATCTACAAAAAGAAAATAACAGAAAGAAACTTCAATAGTTACAAGAAACTAGAACTATGGACCCTATATAACTTCAAATATTTGGGTTTGTTGAAAGTTGAATCTATTACTTCAAGAAATATGCAATTTTCGCAAAAGTTTTCTAGCATAAAAGTCTAATAGTTACTACAGTTATTTTGAGTTTTGACTTTAACAAATCAAAAGGAATAAAATGCACCGAAATATATTTGAACGCAGCCACGCACAAAAATTCTGGATTAGAACATAAACTTTAGATATTTGGATTTGTGAAACTTTGACGTTTGTTGTAATGCAATTAAAAACTTGTAAATGCAATTTTTTTCTGCAACAAAGACCTAATGATTAAAACAGTTATTCTCAACATAAACAAATTGACAGGAATAAAACGTAACCAAAAATAGGAATTGAGAGGAAGTCATTTAATTGATCATCACCATGTGCACGCACACCAAAAGATAAGTGCACTTTTTAAAAAAAAGTAACTGCTTTCTTTCCAATGATATAATCTCCGAATACTAACTTCTAGGAAAGTGCCACAAAACAGCTTGAATATTCATTGATTGTAGAACCATAAAGAATAAAAATTGAGTGTAAATATCAAATGGTGCAGTTCTCGCTTAATTACAAGGCCAGATCATTAAACTCTTTTGTATATCTCAATTTTAATGAGGAAATTAAAACCTAATACCAAATTAAACAGATAAAAGGTTGAGGTTGTGAACTCAAGAAAAAGTTTAATGCCTTCACAAAGAAGTGCAGAGAGCACAATCAACCTATTAATTTAATGCTAGCTGATGGAAATTACCTGATGCTTGAGGAGATAACGTAATACCACAAAGAATGCGAAGAACTATCGCTTGACACTGAGAGGGCAGACAGTTCAAAAGCCCCAAAAGTGTATAAACAATAATTTCTGACTGCATTGGGTTTCCATCATTATCAGCAGATGCTAATTCCCAATGCCCTGGCTTAGATACAATATTCGCAATTGTTGAAGCAGCCAATGACTTCAGCTCATGAGATGGATCCTGCTTATCAAATAAAACTTCTGTAAGAGATGGAAGGACTGAAGACTCAATAAGGATGGTCGCATTGCCATCCAATCCTGACAAATTATACAATGCTTGCAGACTCGGTTCCCTTCCTTCTTGATTAGACAAAAGTTCGACAAATACTCTGGCACCTTGCCTTGCAATTTGTTCTTTACAGCTATTTGTCAAGGTCATCCTTCCAACCAGAGAAGCCATCTCTATCTTTACACCAACAGAACCTGCTCCCGAATTTGGCAAAATTACAATTTAGTATATTTAATCTTAATTGTTTACCAAAAACCATGTTCAAACATCACCAATAGTTTATTTTGTGGCTCAATATTTAACCGATAGAAAAGGATAAAAATCCACACAAAAATCCTTCAACTGATATATTTTTAACAAATAATCATTACCATATACTCCATCTGGGAGAAGAAGAAGTGATACATACCATCATGTAACCGTGAAATCAATGGTCCAAATCTTCCAGCTGCTGCCAAACATTGGACATTATCCTCTACCCTCTCCATCAGCCTCAAGACTTCCTCAGCTAATTTTGACAAAGACGGATACTCCATATTTCCTGCTATACTTGAGAGAAGAACTAAAGAACCTTTTTCTGATGCAATTCTTGCACAACAATCTTCATCATTGCAGAATTCTAGTAATAACTTGGTAGCATATTCTCTCTCCTTCGCAGAGCTCCCAATAAGACTATGTACAGCCAATCTATTGATACCCCGTCCCAGCATTATTTTCTAGCAGTAAGTACAAAATTGCATCAGGAACAGTAGTACATATGTACAAAAAAAGGCATATGTTCCAAGAAACCAACGGAAAATCATATAGCCCAAAAAGCAAGGGTTGGCATCAATGTCAATGTAAATAATTCCTTAAAGCTTATTTTGTTTATGGGTAATTTGTCTGTCAGTTTTCCACTAGAAAGAGAAAAAGGAGAAAAATGCGATTTTCTAAGAGATACAATTCGAAGAACATTTGAAATTGAACCACAAGAACAACTATCTGTTGATGTTTTCTACTCACTTCCGCATGCCATTATCCATCATATAGTACAGATAAAACTAGTTAGATTTCATTGGGCTTAATTGTACTTTTAGTTGCTCTACTACTTGTGCAATGTTAGTCTCTCAAGTTGTTTTAAAGTCAATTAGGACTCTCTTTTTAAAATTAAGTAAACTTGATCTTCTTGTCAATTTCCTTCTACTGAAGTCCCTCAAATTTTATTTTTTTACCCAATCTCAATAAATTAACTTGTTTTTGTTTATCAAAGCTCTTGAAGATTTGAAGACTTTTCAGAATGATGGTTTGGTTTTGATGATGTACCAATAAACTATCATGAGTTGCTTTCATGAGTGAATGTGAATTATCATGCATTAGTCTCAGTTTGCATCAATTTATGCAATTCATATTCACTCTACACCTTTAAGAAAAACTTAAACCTTTTCCTAAATATTTTGAAAATTCCTAAACCATAAACTCTAAATCCTAAACATATTACTCGATTATGTTAAAATATAATTGGTTATCTTGTGTTTGCACATTGCTGTCCTTTCATAAACAATCGATTATCATAAGTTAGATAATTTATTATCTTCAGTAATAGTGGATTATTTAGAACTTGGTTCAAATACAAGCTTAGTAGATAATCCATTAAGTTTAGAAATAATTTATTAGATCACTAAAACTGACCCTGCTTTCTTCATCCTTGGCCATGCTAAGTAAAGTCGTTAGAGCTTTGCTTCTCAAACGTGATCCAATAGTTTTGGAGTTATTACTGAGCACAGTTACTATTAATAGCACAGCACCAGCGTTTCTGATTATGTATCTTCTAGTGGGATGCTCTTCAGAAACCTTATAAACATGATCCAGAGCACGCTCAACATGATCAACGGACAAGGGTTCCTCACTCAGATACTGCACTGCAGATTTGATTTGATAATCGACAACCCTGCCAACCCACTCTTCAATTGCCCCAGCCAACCCAACATTAGGCTTCAGCTCCAAGGACTTAAGAACAGTGCCAGTAACCGGACAAGTGGGTTCACGGCCATCTTGTACGCACCGTTCAAACCAGTACTCAATAGCAGCCCTCTCATAGGCCTGAGAGGACTCCAGAACAACCACAGGATCCCTCATGACTTCCTTGGTCAAGGGGCAAAGAAAACTCTTAAATGGAAAAACAGGAGCAGCAGCATCTTCAGCAATTTCAAAGTCCCAATTGGGGGTCACAGTGACAGGCTCCCCAGACCAGTTAGAAAGAATTCTCTCCAAGGACACCAATACCCTTCTCTCAGACACAGAATGGGATCTAAAAGGATCACCTTTGAAGAGCTTCACCTGGTTACAAAACTCAGCACGGTCACCAGGGTCGAACCCCAAAGCACGAGCCAAATCCATGACGATACCACTTTGCACCGCTTTGCTGCTGTCTCTTCCATCTCCTTCCTTTTCCAGCGTGCACCAAACCCTCTCTTCGTTCTCTGAGATCTGTCATCAAACACCATAATAGCCACTAAAACATAGTACAAACCTGAATAATACACAACATTAATCCTTAAAATTCTAAGCACGAGTTAAATTTAAACCCTTACCTAATTTACTACCCATCAAGATTAACAACAAAACTTAAATAGAAATCAAAATTAAAGGTATGCCCAAGAATCAGACACTAATCATTGAAGCGTAGACATCCATGTTTTTTGTACAGACAGACTTAAATATTGAATCTATGACAATAAGGTAAAAGGAGGTGGGTATCTAGCTAGTATCCATAACATACTATATTGACTGTGATCAATGGATTGTTTTGAATACTATCATTGAGCAATAAATCTCCATTCATTCATAATGAAAAAACAATTTTTAGTTGTTTAATAATATAATATTCATTAAATTCCATAAGACATGCATATTAATAATCTAATTTATGTTCACGTTGCATAGCTGCTAACTATATGACTAAAGTAATTATAGTGTAATTTTAAGACTTAAATTAAATAAGTTCAAGTTCTAAATTCGGAAGTGAATTAAGTATTTGAGTTTTAAAAAAAGACGTAGAGAGAGAGAAGGTACTCTGAACTGGGCGAGCTTCATGTCTCTGGCGAGGTCGGAGACCTTCTTGCGGAGGTCGTCGTCGCCGCCTCCGGCGGGGAGAGCGGAAGCGAGGAGTGCGAGCCAGGAGGCAATGGCCACGGCTCGTTTTTGGAGGGAGGAGCAGAGGGATTTGCAGTTGACGAGGACGATAATTTTGCTGCCGTTGTTGTAGACTGAGAGGGTTTCGGCGGCCTTGGAGAGCTCGGCGGCGAGTCCCTTGAGAGCAGTGTGGACGGGGGTAGATTGAGGAAGTGGGAGGATGAGGAGGTGGGAGAGGCGGTGGGCGAAGGCGGCGAAGCGACGAGGGGTGTCGAATGGGCGGTGGTCGGGCGGCGGGGAGGAGATATTGGAGAGGGAGCGGCGGATGGAGTGGAGGGAGGGCGGCGAGGGCGGGGAATAGTGGATGGACATTGTATCATGGTTGGGTTGTGTGTGTGAGAATGGAATGAAAAAGAAACGGTACACAGAATTTGAGGAAGAAGAAGAAGAAAGAAGGAGAACCAACAACGGTCAAAACTTTGACTAATCTCACTTTTACGGTTGACTTTACCTTCCTGTTAATACTAACTAACAGGAATATAACAAGTATTACATAATAAATTAAAAAATGAGTAATATACTTATGTATAAGTTAAAAATTTGAAGAAGACGTGTGATACAATTTTTATAAATTAATTTATGTATGTTTTTTAATTTAGAAGTAGTTTTCTTTTCTTATAGAAAAAAAAATTATCAAAATAATCTATAAACTTCACATAAATATTAATTTTGTATTTAATAAAAATATATAATATATAATATGGTTATGCTACATAGTACTAGAGTATATTTGGAGGTATACATATGTATATAGCATAGTAATTCTATAATATTGATGCGAAATATATTAATAATTTTGTGTAAAAGTGTAGTAGCGCTTAACAATAACGTTACTCATCTAAAATATACTAATAACTTTAACGGAAGAGGTTGACATTTTTTTTGTGTTTAATAATTTTGTTATAGCTTTATTTTTTAAAGATGTTTAAAGACTTCATAAAAAAAGTATAACTATTACATAAAATTCTCATAAACAATTACTCTCAACTATTTAATGCTTTGTTCATCGTCTTCATTACGGTTTAAGGTTTATAACAATATTTGAGTCATTATCATTATCCATATCACTTGTGAGCATTTTGTCCAACACTTGAGTGATATGCTTCATGAAAAGAGAGATCCCTCTTGATCTCTCTTGTTCAAGCTACAAATAATTGTTTAAGTTATATAACACATCACTTATGTAATGCATAGTTACAATGATTGCACACTCCTTAAATTTATGCTTTAGAGACTCTTCAATATGACTATTAACACCAACCTACAACCATCATATTTTAAAAATGTATTATTAATGACCTTCACATTTTAAATAGGTACTAAATATAAGTTGTTCAAAATGATTTAGACACCTCTAAATCTTCAAAATCATTTTGTTATAGAAAAATAAGAAATAAATCTAGCTTCTATTTATAATTTTTATTTCTATTAATTATATCTATTATTAATATAATACTAGAGTCTTATGATATGTAATATTTGATTTTTAAAAGATTAGATATTTATTTTTAAAAGTTTAAATAACAACTTTTTTCCAATTATTTTTTATTTTTATTATGTATTAAAAAAATTGAAGGATAAAAAATTAAAAGAATATAATAATATAATAAATAATTTATTTAAAACTGCATTAAAAAAATAATTGAATGTTTTCAAAATTTTGAGGAAAGAGTCTTAAATAAGTATTATCATCTTCTAACTTTGAAAAATAAAAAAATAATATATATATATATATATATATATATATATTTATAATTCCACCCTACGAGACTCGTATTTCCTCCTTAAAACAAATGAAATTATATGTTCTCTTTTAAGTGTTGTATTTGTAAAAAAATAATTTTATTTAACTGTTATTTTTAAATTTTAAAGTAACATCAGTCTTTTTTTTATTAGTTGTATGGTTATCTTTTATTATTCTTTAATTAGTTTATATATATCATAATAAAAGAGATAAAAATAAAAATATATAAATGTTTTATTAAAATTAAAAATTTATTAAATTTCTTGGCCATACATCTTAGGAAAAAGGAACAAAATAAGTAATTGTAAGTAACTTTAATACTGTGTTTGTTTCCATTTTGGACAAATAGGGATTTGTGAGAGGTGATTTTGTTTGTATCGATGTAGGAAGAAAAGTGAGAAAGATGTGGTGCTTTCTCACTCTTGTGAAGAGAAATACGAGAAATGTCCTTCATTTTTAGTTTCCATTTTTAAATATTCAACTTCAGTTTAACATATTAATTGTAATAATAATTTATAAAATACATAAATTTTAATTTATTTATACGTAGAACAATTTAGTCATATTTAATTTTAATTACAAAGATAATCGTAATCAACAATTTTATCTATTTAAAAAAATATCAATTACATCCTTATGAAAAAAGTTTTCATTTCTCATTATTTGTCATTTTATCCAAACAAATTATTTTTTACTCATATTCCCACCTGAAATTCACTGTGAATTCATCTTGAAATTCAAAGAATTGGGTTATTAAAAAAAGAAAGAAGAGAGTAATTGTGAGTAACTTGAAAGGTAAGAGTGTCCTATGAAAAGAGGACAGCATTTGTAGTGTTTTCCGAAGTTTTAGGATCAGTCAAATTGAAAGCAACTAATTATGGCAAAGTGTTATGGGAATTTGCGAAGTTCTAAATATCCATAACGTGCATTCTGTCGATTGCGTTGCGTTAGTTTTCAATGTTACCTTTAAAAGCTACAATCAACGTAGCCTCCCAAGAAAATATTTTATTTTCATGCAAAAATATCTCTATTTAATACTTATATCACATCTTTCCATAATATATAGATATAGATAGATAGATGTATATGTTTTTTTGAGATACTTTAACTATATCTATATATGATAAAAAAAATTAAGTATAGGACTTTTAAATCTGTAACCTTATTTATATCTACTACAATTATATTAAGAATCATTAAAAAATACGTTATTAAAAATTAAGTATCAGTATATAAATATATTCAAGATATCATTTAAATAAAAACAATTTATGTAATTTCAAAAATTATATAATTATTCTCAAAATTCTATTGATCTCAAAAATTCATTTTCAATATACATAAAATAATAAATAAACGCCTTTTAAAAATGTATATTAAATATGTTATGTATTATTAGAAACTAATACTTAATTATTTTAGTCACTTTTTTTTCTATTTACCGATCATACTCTACAAATTATGATAAATTCATTACACAAATGATTATATAATAAAGTATATGAAAATGTGAATTAGATCATCAATGATGTCTTGATGTCTTGATTTATGTAATTCATTACACAAATCTTTTAAATTTTTTTCATATGATATTTTCATTTATGTGAATTAGATCATCAATGATATCTACTTTTAATAATGGGTGAGTTCACGTATTTTTATTTTTTTAATTATTTTCAATTATTATTTATGTCTATTTTTATTATTATTAATGTTGGAAGCAATTAGTGGATAGGACTCGAACCCCGAGTCTCTTATTAATATTATCAATAATAATAATAATCATAATAATATAAAAGAATTTGTTTGGTGTAGTGGTTAAAGTTTATTTAATAACTTGAAGGAACTTGATTTCAAATCTCATCCAGTGCTTGAAGGAACTTGATTTCAAATCTCATCCAGTGCTTGAAGGAACTTGAATAACAATTGTACTTCTTTATTCAAAATCCTAGATAACAGGAAATAGAAATTAAATAAAGTTAGAAATAAAGAAAAAAAATGTCTCATACAAATGAAAAATGATTATATAGACTATGGTTCAAGGTAAAACCGTAGTCTATTATTCAAATTTTTAGTATAGACTACGATTGTTTATATGAACCATAGTCTATAAGCTTGACATGTGCTACAGTGGATAAGGGAGTATACGGTGTACCATTGGGATGTCATATCCCATTTTTTGCAGTTCAAACTTGGTTGGGCAACACAAAAGATTAACAAATATTGGGAAAGTGTGTGGATTGTTGTGATTGGGGAGATTTGGAAACAAAAGAATCTTATCATTTTTAAGAATGGTAGAGTTGATAGCTCTTAGATTTTTACTTTGGCTCAACTCAAGGTGTGGTCATGGATTACATGTACAAAGAGATTGACCTCTTTTACCTATGCCCAATGGTGTATGGATCCAAAGACATGTTTGACCTCTATTAAAAAGAAAAGTTGAAGTTTAGTTTTTTGTAGGAAGGATGTTTTTTTGGCTAAGGTAGAGGCTTCAATTGCTTAAATATTGTTTACTCTTTGTATTGAATGAGTGTGAAACAGGTGCTATTAACATTGGCCATAGGTCAGAATGAAGGTTTGTTTATGCTGTAGGGTTAAAGTTGGTATCAGGATTTGTGCAGGTACAAAAGTGCTTGGATTACGCTAGTTGTGGTGATGAAAATAGAATGTGGCTCCCAGTTAAGTATGTTGGTTTTTTGTGCAAGTTTTTGTGGTTTTTTGTTGTTGAGGCTATGAACAGGTATTGCGGCTCCCGGCAGGTTAGTAGGTAGGTTAAATGTCTTTAGGTGTTAAAGAAAGCGAGTTTCTTTTTTTAGTGGTTCCTTTGTGATTTATTTGTGGGCGAGGACTTTGCTTTGTAAATGTGTTTGTGTGCTTCTAGTTGTATTAGGAGCTATTTTGTGTGTATTGTTTTTACTAAAGACTGGTTATAAGGACCTTGTTAGGCTAGACAATGATTTTTTTGTGTGGCTTACCATTCCTTCTAAATGAGGATTTGTTTGGTGGTGGATAGGGATTGAAGAATGTTTGTAGGTCAGGTGTTGTGCAGGTTGACATTAGCCACTTTCTGTATAAGGGTTGAGACACCCCTGAAGTGTCTCATTTTATTTTATTTATTCTTTGCTTGAAAAAACAAATAGTTTCATAGCCCATTGTTCAAATTTTGCGCATAAACTACGGTTGTTCATATGAACTGTAGGCTATAAGCTTGGCATAGACTACGACTTTGGGCAAAATGTAGTATATTGTTCAAATTTTGGATAGAAACTATGATAATTAAGTAAAATCGTTGTCTATGTGATGTTTATTTTAACCTTGTTTACAATCTGCGCCTCATTACAATCATTTTAGTTCTCTTCCTCGTGCTTCCTTTTTCCCTACATCGTTGTTGTCTTATCTTCCTTTAACAATTTTTTTTAATTAAATTTGTAATACATTACATATGAATATAATCCGTATGTAACACTTTTTGTTATTTTTTAATTAAATTTGAAATAAGTTACATATGGACGGATTATATCCATATGTAACAGTTTTTTTTAATTAAATTTTTAATACATTACATATGGATTATATTTGTATGTAAAAAAATTATTTTTAAATTAAAAATGTAACACATTACATACAAATTATATCTGTATGTAACAATTTTTATTTTTTGAATTAAATTTGTAATAAGTTACATACGAATTGTATCTGTATGTATCAATTTTTGTTTTTTAATATGTTACATACGGATTACATTCGTATGTAAAAAAAAATTAATTAAATATTTAATACGTTACATACAGATTATATCCGTATGTAATAATTTCTATTTTTTGAATTAAATTTTAAATACCTTACATACAGATTATATTCGTATGTAACAATTTTTCTCCTTTTAATTAAATTTGTAATAAGTTACATACGGATTATATTCATATATATCAAAAAAAATTTAATTACATTTTTAATAAGTTACATACGGATTAAATCCGTATGTAAAAAATTTATTTTTTTAATTAAGTATGTAATACGTAATTATATCTGTATGTAATAATTTCTGTTTTCTTAATTAAATTTTAAATACTTTATATACGGATTATATCCGTATGTAATTATTCCTGCTTCATGGCGTCAAAGTTACATACAAATTATAGTCGTATGTACCTTTGGTTTACATACGGAAAAATCTGTATGTAATGTTTATTTACATACTGAATAGTCCGTATGTAAATATCCGTATGTAACGTTCACTTTACATATGGATTTTTATCCGTATGTAATAATCAGTATGTAATTCTAAATTTTCTTATAGTGTAGATTGCGTTTTTACTTCATTTTGTCTTCTCTGCCTTACTCCTCCACGCCTTGCATTGTTCTCCCAAGTCGTCACTGTCGTCCACCACCAGGTTAGTAATTTTTTTTATTTTTTTTATTTTTTTCAATAATTATTTTCATGAGTATGTTAATTTATGTTTTTCATTTTTATTTTTGTTTTTGTATTTATTATTAATTTATATTGAATTTGATGTAAAGTTATAGACAACAATTCTTGTGTTTGTTTAGGGTTTAGGGTTTCACTTACAATATAGGTCGCGGTTATGTTAATAATTGTCGTATATAGTTGTGTTATAGACTACGATTGTTTAGTTGTCGTCTATAATTTTAAATTATAGACAACATGCATATAGACTATGATTCTAAAATTGCTATGCTTTAAAAACGCTCTCTAACAACATTTTTAGAGTGACTTTACTTCACAATAGATCAATTGATGTATATAGTTATCCATTTGCATTCTTAACAGTTTTTAAATTATTGTATAAGTTGTTAACAATATGATAAGATTATTAAAATGTTTATGATTAGTTGTATGTAACGATTAAGAGTTTTGTACTAATCAAATAGTATATTTATAATTTAAATTGTATTTTATTTTTAATGGAAGATGTGAGTTAAAGGTAAGGTATACATAGTATGAGTTCATATAGTTAAACTTAAACTTTAATTTGAATTTAAGATCGAGTAGAATTAATTAGTATATTTATTATAAAGTGGGTTTTAAGCCTAACTCAACCCCCATAAAATCGACTCATAAGATTGAGGTTTGCACCCACTTATATACAATAAAATGTTCTCATCTCTAGTCAATGTGGGATCTCTAACACACCCCCTCACGCCGAGAATGACAACTCGTGCGTGGGATAACATAGGGACAATTTCTTCTTGCACCTCTACGTTTTTTTTTCCTGCACCCCCACAATGTAATGCAAAGACAAAAATATTCCTATTATTTTTTAAAAATTCCAAAATACACATAAGACCCACACTACTATTTCTTCTTCCGGACAATGCAATTCGGTAATTTTACAGAATAGGAAATCTGCATTTATATTTTTTGCATTCTGGATTTCAAAATCCATAAATCTTCTGGATTGGTGAATCCGGTAATCTTCCGGATCCATCAATCCATAACAAAAATTAGACTTCTGGATTCAGCAATCCGGAAATCAACAAGTTGCTTTCGAAACACCCTTTATTTGAAAAAAGAACACAAATCACTTCCGGATTGATGAATCTGTAGTACACTCCCGAATTGATGAATCCGTAGCACACTCCCGAATCCCAATATTCGGTAACCTAAAAAACTCTAGTTTTTTTAAATAAAAGGTGAAGGTCAGTTTTGGGATTTACAAAATTGTGGGGGTGCAGGAAGAAAAACGTAGGGATGCGGGAAGAAGAAGCTTAACATATGATGGCTGGTCCGATAACGACCCGATAGCGGGTGACCTGATAAGCCCAACAAATACTCGCTAAGATAAACTCGAAATGGCTCTGATACCATATTACAAAGTGGACTTTAAGCCTAACTCAACTCCATGAGCCGATTTTATGGGGTTGAGTTAGGCTTAAAATCCACTTTGTAATAATATTAGAATTAAAACCATTTGTAATAATATTAGAATTAAAACCATATAGGAAAAATGTGTGAACTTATTAAAAAAAATGTAAATAGAAACATGAGAAGAAAATAAATCTCCTTCCTTCTTTCTTTTGAAAAAAAATAAAATAAAATATATATATATATATATATATATATATTATCTTTCAAAGCTTTTTCTTATTTTATCTTTCTTTTCCATTCTTCAAAATTATAAAAGTAAGTGGTTTCTATCTTTTCCTTAGTAGCTTCATCTTTCTCATCTTAAAGTTAGTCATATAAGAGTTTGGAAAATCTACATGCACGATGTTTTTTTTAAGTAAATTCTAAATTTGAGTGTGTTTTCTTTGTAAGATTCTAAATTTTAAACTCCAAGGAGTTTGGTGATTATTTTTGCATTCAATGTTATGTTTAAAATTTTATATGTGGCCATTAAATGTTAAATGTTATGTCTATGATAATAATGTATTTATTATATGTGGGCAAAAAATGGTATAAGTACATAACTGTCATATGGACCAAATAAATAGTTTAATTATTCACACATATATATTATTATATCTAATATAATTATCTACCACTGTTGACCAATGAGAGGAAGAGAGTTTTTTATTCATAAAAAAATTGTGAATAAAATTATTATTCTAATATAAATCTAATAAATGTGAGTTTATTAAAATTGAAAAAAAAAACTATTCATGTAAAAAGTTGCTTTCAATTTCAAGCAAATCATTCATAAAATTAAACAATTAACAAATTAATTTATTTTGGAGAAATAAAATATGATAGTAATCTAATTGAAATTGATTAAAACTTTTTGAGAATATTTCAAGCAACTCACCTACATAACACACTTAAAGATAAGTATGGTTTTGGTTGGTCTAAATATACTCTTTTATTATGTATTATTTTTGTTTAAAGGATGAGTATGGTTTTGGTTGGTATAAATATACTCTTTTATTGTGTATTATTTTCGTTTAGTGGAATAAGTTAAATGATTGGTGTTTCAATATAGTTAATAGTTTTACATTTTTTAAAAGTAAATGATAAGAACAATTTATATATGTCTTTTTTTACTTTTTAAAATATTTTTTAAAGATAAAACTGTAAGTCAATAAATTATAAAACTAACAATACTTTACATGCAGTAATTAATCTTATTGATAGAATACCTCTTAAAAATACGTGAGAATAAGTGAACATTTCTAACAAACTCTCAACTAGATAATACTTCAATAAAAACTCACATATGATATGTATTAAACTCAAATCACCAAGGTTCCTTGTAATAAAAATAAAATTTATTGTTTGTTTTCTAACTTAATTATAGTATTATTTTATTTAAAATTTATAAAAATTATAATATAAATTTCTAATTCCATCATTTATATTTATTAGTTACTTAGTATATGGACGGCACCTGTATAAATATTCCAAATATGAACTTTAATATAACGTTGAAAGTTCCATGAATTTGACATAGAATTTTGTTGTGAAAATGGAGAATAAGGTTATGGGAAAACACTGTTTTGTGAATGTGACTGTCACAAATGAATAAGAAGAAACTGTCAATATCTGGAAGCATGAGACTGGTTTCTATGGAGAACCTGATTCCCTTGCCATTCAACTCTTCCCCTCCATGGTGGATTCCAATTAGCTGCTTCTACATAGTCACCTGTCAAGCATAAATGCACCTTTTTCTTTCCATAAGCTTCTCTTATGCACTCCCTAAAGGCACCATTTTCTTTCCATAAACTGCTCTTAAGCACTCCTTAAATACACCCTTTTGCTTGCATAAATACACTCCAACTTCTCTATTTGTCTCTCTTCTCACAAGCACAAGAAGATGGTACTGCATGCTTTAAGCAGATTTTGTTATTCATGAATTAACTCATTTTGTGTTCTTCAACTTCTTTTTTTGCCTTACTTTTTCTAACACCTTAGAATTGAATGATGTTTTGAGTGCAGAGTTTTGAGGAGAAACCTGTATCAGTTGGACCATGGGGAGGCAGGGGAGGATACCTTTGGGATGATGGTGTGTATTCAACAGTTAGGCAATTGGTGATAAGTCATGGGGAAGGAATTGACTCCATCCAGATTGAATATGACAAGAATGAAAGATCTATCTGGTCACTCAAGTATGGAGGAAGTGGAGGCTATAAAATTGACAAGGTAAATTTTCCATGACCTTAGTTGTTCATATTGAAATTAGAAGTATGTTACTTGTAACCTAGAAATTAAGGTTTTAAATTGTAACATCGTTCAAGTATGCTAATTTTATCCTAGAAATTAAGGTTTTGAATTGATGTTACAATTGAAATTTCATTGTAATCCTTGATGTTATAGTATTGTTATGAACAAATACTACTGATGTGACTGTAATTGAAGTCAGAGAGTCCGAAAACCTTAAACATTGCAGCTGAAATCGCAGTCGCAAACTATTTTCTAAAATCTTAAGAAACTTTACATAGAATTGATATAACATTGGGATAATACAAATGATCAAATTAACTTAAGGCACAAATCTTAAATAAAAAGAAAGAGTTGTTTATGTTTTCCAAACAAATAGAAGTTACTGTAAACAAAATACTATGTTACAGTTTTTCTAATTAATTGAATTTTGCTCCATGAGTTAGTATAAGTGTTTTATAAGATAGAAGTAAAAAATTGTAAAACATGAATTTTGTATTCAAAGTGTATATATAAGTCTAACATTTACTAAACATTGTGTTTACAATCATGAAGTGTTTGTGCTTTAGGAAACTCATACAGCATATTGATTAAATACTGTGGTTGTGTTCCAGATCAAGCTTGATTACCCAGACGAGTTCCTAACATCAATTGATGGATACTTTGGTAGCTTAACTCAATCGGGACCAATCTATATTCGGTCACTGAGTTTTGAGAGTAACAGAAAAATCTATGGACCATTTGGAGTTGAACAAGGGACATATTTTTCGTTGCCAATGACTGGTGGCAAGATTGTTGGGTTCCATGGCAGGTATGGTTGGCACGTTGATGCCATTGGAGTCAATCTCAAGTCCTCTCAGCAACCAAGCCCTTCCAAAGCTTTGTCTTATTCACATAGCTACATGACTAACACTCCTGAGAATGGTAGTTATAATGTAATACAGGGAAGTGTTGGCCAAGGCTATGATATTGTTCTTGCCTTAAAACAGAAAGATGATTTTGGAAAAACTCCAACCGTGAAGATTTCTAACTTCAAAGAACCAGACTATATTGAACCAAAAGAAAAGGTAATCAAGATAAATAGTCTTAATGAGTATTCTCTCTTTGAAATGTTGCTTAATTTTCTTCTCAACTTTAGCCATGCATAATGAATCTCAGTCATGATTGCATAGTAACCAATAGTAGAGAGTGTGCAATTGGCACTCACGGGAATAGAATGCAGTACCATCCTCTAATCAAAATAATAGTTCTACCACAGTATTATTTTTTGGCTTTTGATACAAACCTTTATTATTATACGTATTATCAAGATGAAACTCTAATTGTGATTGAAGAACTGCTTCAGAATTTTGTTCTTTCATTGTTTGAGAATTTTATTATAGAACAGAGAAAAACATAATGATTCATGAATCCATCCAATACATTCCCAGTTGGAGGGTGAGAAAATAGAAGTATTAGATGGAATGGTATGAAATGCATTCCATCAATTTTTGCTCCATTCCTGTTTTAAACAATGCAAACACTGAAACCTAGTATCATTCCACCCTAGTTTATTGATTCAAATATAGTCATCATTTGCATAAAAGGAAACTAAGAATCTATATTCACTTCAGGTAGTCTTTGTGGATAGGGCATCATCAATGGTTGAAGGAGAAGTGACATACGGGCCATGGGGTGGTACTGGTGGATATGTATTTGATGATGGATCGTACACAGGAGTTAGACAAATTGACTTGTCTCGAAATGTTGGAATTGTATGGATTAGAGTTTTGTATGATCTTGAAGGGGAAGCTGTATGGGGATACAAACATGGAGGAACAGGAGGTTTCAAACATGAAAAGGTAAACTAAGTTAAAAAAACCTTTGTAGTCTACTTTTACCTGATAAACTAAGCAATGAAATTGATATTTTTATTTTTTTACCATTTGTTGTGCATCATGTTGCAGATAATCTTTGATTTTCCATATGAAGTCCTAACACATGTATCTGGCACCTGTGGATCTCTGATGTACATGGGGCCTGCTGTTATAAGGTCACTGACTTTTCACACCACCAAAAAGTTATATGGTCCATTTGGAGATGCTCACGGAACTCGTTTCACAACAAATCTGAGAGAAGGAAAGGTTGTTGGTTTTCATGGTAGAAGTGGCTTATTTCTAGATTCTCTTGGTGTGCATGCAATAGAAGGAAAAGTAATAGTGCCAGTGGCAACACCTCCTTCCATGGAATATATCTCAAGAGAACCAACTATTACTGAAACAGACAATTCTCAATTGCCAGTTGTTGCCAAATCAGCACCAATTGAACAGGTATTCGTTGAACACCATTTGTAGCACCAATTATACTTGTCCCCTTTTTAAGATTTAGCACTGACAATTTTTTGCGGCAGTGAAAATAGTCTCTATGTTAATGGCATGGACCAAACTTAATTTTTTGTGTAGGTACCAAACTTTAAAATGAAAACAACTATAGGGGCTAAATGAATATTTTAGCCTGCATATTGAAGTGAAGAGGATATTCTATTCACTTTTGCTCTCTATTTCACATCACAGGTTTCTCGTTGTGTGATTAAAGAACCAGCTCCATGTGGACCAGGTCCATGGGGTGGGGATGGAGGTAGACCTTGGGATGATGGAGTCTTTTCTGGGATTAAGCAGATTTATTTGAAAAAAGCACCTGAAGGAATTTGTTCAATTCAAATTGAGTATGATAGATATAAGCAATCTGTGTGGTCTGTTAAGCATGGTGGTAATGGAGGAAATACCATGCATCGGGTATGATTATGAATTGATGCTTATTTTCCCACTTCGTTCAAGAGTAAATTGCTTAGTAATTTCATTAACTTTTGAAAAACTATCTTATAAATCATATCTATCATGATTTCTGTATAAATAGTTTTACATGAGAGTGCTAGATATTAAACTGATGTCTAACCACATTCCTTCTGTTTTATACTAGCATTCGTTTTGTTGGATCATGCATGATTGCTAGCACCAAAATTAACTAGACTTAGCTTTCTTAGTCTAACTCACACCTATTATTGTGGTTTTAGATCAAACTGGAGTACCCAAATGAGGTTGTGACTTGCATATCTGGCTATTATGGTTCAATCACTGCTAATGAACAACCTACAATCATAAAGTCACTCACATTCCATACCAGTCGAGGACAGTATGGTCCATTTGGTGATGAAGTAGGGAAATATTTCACTTCAACCAAAACAGAGGGTAAGGTGGTCGGTTTGCATGGAAGGAGTAGCATGTATTTGGATGCCATTGGGGTCCATATGCAACATTGGCTAGGAAGTCAGAAAACTTCAAAGTTATCCTTCTTCAAGCTATTTGATTAGGGAAGAACAATAATAAATATAGAGAGCGATGAGCTCAAATTGATATGTTTACAATACATTATAACTGAAAAGATAAATAATTTTTTGTTGGAACAATTTTGAAATTACATTGACCAAATCATAGTTGTAAACTGGTGTCTTTCAATGTGCAGTTGTAAAAGTAACATTTTCAAATTGTAAACTGGTGCATGATTATCAAGATATGCACTTATCTAAATAATATTTGGTGAATGTTTTAATCAACTGTAAGATTTGTTATACAATGTGAATAAATATAATGGTAGTTAGTCTCGGTTGGACTCTTCTTGTTAGAGATCCCACATCGACTAGATGAGAACAATTCATTGTATATAAGTGGATGCAAATCGCACCTCATGACCCGGTTTTATGGGATTGAGTTAGGCTTAAAGTCCACTTTCTAATATGGTATTAGAGTCATTTTGAGTATATTTTAGCGAGTGTTTGTTGGCTCAATTTTTTCCTAACCATGAGGGTGGAGAAAGAATTTACCTATAAGGTGAAACACAAACAATGGCATGGGTGTTTCTTCCTACACCATCATTTCTAAAAAAAACTATTTTTTTCCCTTTTAAAAATGATTTTCAAATTATTTTTTTTAGAATATTATCATAACATATTTTATCCATTCTGGATTTACCATTATGGAAGTCAAAACAAATATGTTCTATAATGGTTTTTTGTCTTTTGAATTTCTTATTCTTGAAACACTTTTTACTTATGGAACATCCCTATTTCATAATCACCCAAAAGTGTCACTCTCAAGGATAATTAGAACAATTCGAAGAATGTAGGGGTAGGAAGAAACACCCAGAAAATGGGTTTGTGGTTTTGGGTGTTAAAGTTGGTGATGATGAGGATGCTTTCACCATGGTGGAATGGCTTGTGGATAGGTTTCTTAACCAAGCCATGAATGAATGATCCTAGCTTGTATGTTTGTTTGGTTTCAACCTAAAATGGTTTTCACTGGATTTTATGTGTGTGAGAATGTATACAGATATAAGCTTAGTAGAGGTGCATCACAAGATTTATATTTGGGGCAGAAAATGAAATAAGTCTAAGAAAGTTCCATACATGTGGCCATGTTTATTTTTCAGTTGAAGTTTGGATTTACCCCTCTTCTTATTCACAAACTTGATTTCTCATGATAATAAGGATTATCTACACTAAAATTCTTATGTACACAATGAGAGTTAAATTCTAACAATTTTTTTAAATGGTGAATGAGTTGACAAAGAAAGTCTAAGTATTAAATCTGATTTAAGGCTTCTTTTATTTGACAGAGTCACTTATTAAGTGTACACTTATCAAGTGTATTATAAGTTCAAGTTAAATTTAAAAAATTAACTTATAAGATAAGATTCGCATTCACATTTATCTTTAGTTAATGTGTGATTTTTAACATTCTTATACTGAGACTAATCAACTTGTGTATGAAACTATATACTGATGAATGGTCTAATAGCAGCTCAATAATAGGATAGATCTAACAAACTTTTCACTATGATAAACTCTAAATAAACTTAATATCATCTTAAAAGTCTACCTTATGCTTAAATCAAACTAATAAAATTCCCTCATAAATATGATTTGCAGCAAATATACCATGAAGTGTAACTAACTTTAGTCTATGTTGTTCTCTTTTAAGAATAATGGGATGTTTTTTTGGATGCTCTAATTTTTCTAATGAATGAAAGTTAGTTATAGGATGTATGAAACTTGATTTTTCTTCCCATTTCTAGAGTAATTTTACTCTTCCTTTATAATATAAAGAATTTAAATATTCAGTGGCTGCATTAGGAAGAAAAAACAAATATTTCATCTACAACATTAAGTGAAATAATTTATAGTATTACAGTTGCAGTAAAAAGGTGTAAATTAATTGCAGCCAGTTCTTCCTTCTGGCCCTACATGATTTCCCCAATTACAACCCTTCCATGGATCGTGCCCTGAATTTGCAGTTGGTTCACCATAATCTTCAAGGTTTACTGTCTTCAATGACCTCCCAACCATGCTCCAAGCTTCATCTTCATCTAATAATCCCAACCACCACAGTATTTTACATTAAAAACATATGAAGAACATATATAAACTCTACTTACAATGTGTTTATCTTTCTAAAAAAAACAACATTAAAACTAAGCAAGATGTTATGATTGTAACATTAACTGATTAAAGATTTTATATATATGTCACTTTGATAATATAAAAGAACTTTACTATTGTAAATTATCATATAAGGTATACTTTTAAAACAATTTTTTTACAGCCTATAACAATTTTTTTAAATATCACATAAGACGGTTTTCTTGCCAGCACACTAACAGTGTATGGAAAAAAAATTGAAAAGGAACTAAATTGATCCTTACAATCAATATTAAATTTTTTTTGGAATAAAATATAATAATATAAAAAATTTATAGTGTGATCTTAATTAATATATAATTACCCTAAAATTCATATTTTTATACATATCTAGAGTTGGGTAATGTATATAACTTGCACTATAAAATTCATTTATATAACTTGTACTATAAAACTTATTTCTATAATTTGTCTCTTAAATAAGTCTTACTTTTTTCAAATTTTATCCCTAATTATAAGGGTTTCTTGCACTTCCTTCAAAATATATTGGTATTCTTTTATATCAATTTCTATAATAATAATAATTTATTCCGTCTATAGATAACCAATATAAAAAATTTAACTATTTTAGAGTCTATTGGACTTGATAAAAAGATGTAAGAAGTTCACATATAATACTATTTAGACATCAAGTTGTAGTGTAAAAACATTCCAAATTTATTAAAAAAATGTAAATTAACTGTTATATAGATAGCAAATTATGTAAGTGTGGTTTGGGAACTTTTATTCCAAATACTAACTACATTTCATGCAAAGAATTTCTATATATTCTACATATTGTTGTATTGTGTGAATTGTTTAGGGAAAAGAGAGAGAGAAAACTGATTAAAATGGTTGAAGGCAAAGAAAAGGGACAGCCATAAGCTAGACCTTTGTGCCAACAACTTTTAGTTCCTCAAACTAAATAATCAACCACCAAAATAAAATATGATCATAAACTTTATATCAAAGTCTCATTTTAATCAATAGAATGTTGGCACATATATAGTTTCTAGTTACCAAACAAATTGAATGGAGATACAAACAAATAAGATGAAATGAAAGAGAAACTCACTTGAGAAGAAAGTAGGGTTTCTAGCTGTGGAAGAACATAGAGTGAAGAAAGTTAACAAGAAGAAGAAGAAGAAGCAGAAGGAGAGAGGAGAGGGAGTTCCAAATGCCATTTTTTGTAGCTTTGTGTTAGGTCAACTAAGGGTGTGGAAGGCTTTGTTTATGTATTTATAGAGAGAGGATTATAATGAAAGTGTTGTTTGGAAGACGTGTTAGAAGGGTATTGGAAGAGGAAGTTGACTCTTCAAAATGAAAACTGTGTTAGATTCATCAATTACGAAATGTGGGAATATAATAGCTATGGTCAACGGCTATTCCAACACACGTAAGGTGCATTCCTCTTCAGAAATTATTCTTTTAATGTTAACTGAGATAGTAAAACGTTGGGTTTAATTTTAAAAAAAATAGATGTTTGAATTAAAAGAAAAATTCATAATTTTTTATTTGGAAACTATTTATGAATTAGTAAATTATCTGCTTTCAAACTTTCAAACATAGAAACAAGTGTTTATTATCTTTGTACAAATCGTTCAACTTTGAAAATGATTTTATGAATTAGTAGATGATCTACTTTCAAACATCTAAATTAATTGAAGATGAGAAGTGAATGAAAAAAACAATCTTTTAAAAATACGATATTTAAATTTATATAATTTTAAAATATTATTTTAAATATGCTTTCATGTACTGAATATATATTTTCATACAAAGTTATATTTTTATTTTTGTAACTGGCATAAATAAACAGAAAATTATCGAAATGATAAAAAGTAAAATTCATATACATAAATTATACATCTCATTCTCTAGAAAACAAAAAAATATATATAATAATTAAAAAAGTATGTAACTGTCAATATTACTTGTATAAACATGAATGTTACTAGTTAACTTTTTCTCAAGTTTTTCATAAGATTTTGGCCGTCTCTTTTTATTCACCAAAGTATCACATTGTTTTGCTTAGAAAATCGGTGAGGCCTGGAAATTGAAAAGGTCCCAAAAATATGTATATGAAAAAACCTACTTAACCCCCAATAACCCACACCAGGTGCCAAACCAAAGGAAAAACACAATAATATCATGCTAGGAAAAGAAACTACATAACAGAAAGAGGAGATAACCATACTTCAGAGCCAAATCAACTCCTCAATGAAGGAACAAGCAAATAACCCACAAGCTAGGATTCCGGAAAAGAATCAGTAGTAGACACTTCATCAGGTCATTTGTTTTGATTAGCAACTAATATAAAGGTCATTTCATTTGAGAAGTTGATGATGCTTCCATAATGTCTAATTCTTTTTCAGCAGCAATCTAAACAATCATTTTAACATATAAAAGTTTACAAAGTCAAGGTCTCATTCTAAGGCTCTTATATCCGAACAAAACACGTAAAAAAAGTTTAAAGAGATACAAGCGTCTCAGTAATCTACCCTCATCATCTTTTCTTAAAACCATACTTTTTGCGTTCATAAAATAAATCGGTTTTGGCACTCCCCAAATTAACAATTTTGGGGCAACCATCTCTATCTTTCTCCTGTTGCGTGCATTCCTTGCAGTAGTAGGCATCGGATATTCCTACTCCTCCGCATATGACACATCGACCCTGAAACGACCCATAGTTGCATTCATCACAAACTCGGACAAGTGTACAAGGACGCACATAAGAGTCACAGATCACACACTTGCCATCACATTTCTCACACAGTCTTCCAATGGCAATCCCTGGCTGCTTTCGACACATAATCAAATCGGGATGATGTTTGGCCATGTTTTCAGTAACCTGCTAGACACTGAACATATGTACATAACCAGTAAGTAGTGTATACAATCTCCGTTTGAAAGTTGAACAAAATATGATGTAAATCAGTATGTTAGGCACCCATATGCTAGACCGTGTGGGAAATATGAGTATGCGACAGGAGAGGGAATTTGGTTATAACAATCTTGCTTGAGTGGCGAGGATAGGAAGGATAGAAGGGAGAGAAAAATAGGGGAAGACACAATCATCTCGGTAGATTTGGGTGACAGAGAAGGATACCTTTTCTGATATTTTATTTCCTTTTCAACACTATTCTTCCGTTTTCATACCGTACTCAGGGAGTTATGCTATCTGAATTCTTTCAATAACTCATGGCAAACTCCAGTTCCCATATCAGTAAAATGTCAATTCTAGCAAAACATGTTATACCACAAAATATTCTGATTGGGCTTAATAACACTATTATTCCTTAGTAAATAAGCAAAATGTACGAGGAAGAGAAAATTATTTTAACCACAGGAACAATTAGTCCTTTCCTCACATTAGATACAACTTGGCTGAACCCCAATCAGAACCTTCAAATTTCCAGTTGATGTCACGCTGCATAATAAAATGAGACTGCAAGTATTGAATGATGTTATTTCTTATCAAAATGCCCGCCAATCAATTGCAACACCTGTATCATCTTCATTATAGGATCCAGACCTTTGCTTTGCCCTATCCTACTTGGTCAAATGTCATAATACCATAGGAAATGAGAAGGGAAATGACTAGTAATGACTAATGTTGCAGTCCTAGCGATGCTTTGCCTCGACAATAAAATAGTTAACTTACCCAGTTTACACCATATAACTCACACAGAGGCAGAGGGTAAATCCTAAAAAGCATTTACTAGCTCTTTATTTGGATTGAATTTGAAATGTCTAATGCGTAGGCTAAAAAGGCTCACTAGTTTAATCCGTGAAATTAATTTCCAACTTTACTACATATTTGAATCCTTCCTTTCTTCATTTCGTGACGGGGCAAGGCAACTAAATTCACGATATCTTATAGATAGGGGACAAGAACCATTGTTTCAAGACCCCAGATCACTTGGTCTTTAGTCCACAACGAATAAAATCAAATCAGTAATCTTTATGTAGGCAACACAGAATCTAGCTTCATCCACTTTTTATTGCAAAAGGGTTTAAGACAAACCTTTTTCCACAATCACACACAGCATAAGTAGATTAGATGAAGTAAGCCCCACATCAAAACACTAAAATTAACAACAACAGGCAGAGACATAGATTGAGAAATTATGGAGAAATTGTAGGGAACATTACTTGAAATAAGCACAGGCATCCAAAAAATCGTAAACCTAAACCTCACACCCTTTTAAAAACCCAGTTCAAGTATTATCAAGGTAATGCAAATTAGAGTGAGAGCCCTAGATTTATTTGAGCTTTAGGCGATTAATTGCTTTTGTTTATTCCTTGAACACTAGGTGCAGCGAGCATCAACCCAAACATATAAGAATGATAAAAAGCATCAATTCAAACAACAACAGGACTTTCACATAGTACACTAAATACAAATGGAGAATATTATTAGGTATGAAAATTGGTGGGGAGGAAGAGAACCAAAATCACAATGAGAAAATCAATACAATATGAAAATCAAAATCAGCAACTTACAATCGACGATAAATCACCACAAGACGCGATTAGGATTTCTGAGCGAGAGAACGTGAGTCTTGAACGGTAACACAGAACAAATGGGTTCTGTGGCAATGAATACAAAAAAGGCAAATTCTTCCTGCACCATATCAATTTTAACCTCTACCATATCAAATTTTTAAATTTCCAAAACTACCCTCTTGTACCATATCAATTTTAACCTCCACCACCATATCAATTTTTTAAATTTTCAAAACTACTCTTATTCCAAATTTTTTCTCCTAAACCCTAATCCCTTATTCCAAATTAAAAAATCCAAAATAATAATTATAATTGAGAAATAAAAAAATACATGCTGGAAAAAAAATTCTGAACACAAAACTAAAAATACATTCTGGATAAAAAATTTCAGAATTTAAAAATATGTTCCGAAAATTGAAATCCAAAATATTTCAGATAAAAGTTTCAAAAATAATTTTTCCCATTTTTGTGTAAGGTTATTTTTCGTCATTTAGAAGGGGTATTTTTGTCATCTTCTAAAACTGATTGGGTGCATGCTGAAATTGATATGGTGGAGGAAGAAGTTGCCTACAAAAAATACCACAAAAAAAGTGTACTGTGCATAAAAAGGATGACTCTTTCTTCCTACACCTCCATACCTTCTTGTGCCACCCCATATTAAATAAAATATCATTTTATCCTTTTTTTTCCATCCCTTGAATTTGAAATAATAAGTCTATGGATTATATAATCCGGATACATTCTGGATTACATAATCCGAAAGTTAATTTCATATTTATAAAAGACTTTCGGATTATGTAATCCGGAAGCTAATAACTCATTTGAAAAAAAAAGTCTTCTGGATTACATAATTCAGAAGCTAATCTTATGTATAGAAAGGACTTCCGAATTATGTAATCCATAAGCTAATCACAAAAGACTTCTGGATTACATAATCCATAAGCTAATTCTGAATCTAGAAAAAGACTTCTGGATTATGTAATCCAAAATATTAAAAAGGATATTTTTGGAATACGAAAAATTTATGAAAGTGACACAAGAAGGTATGGAGGTGCAGGAAGAAGCAGCCAAAAAGGAGTAGGAATGGAGTAAGGATGTGGGGCGGCCCGCCTCACATTTGGGCAGCGGCGGGTTTGCGAGCCGGCCCACATTCGTTTTTATACGAAGATAAACACAAATTCTAATTGGGTTTGCTTACTATGTTTTTTAACTGGAGGTGTCAGGGAAAAGAAACTTCTAATTGGGGTAATTCGAGTGATGGTCGTTGATGTTATTGAAAATGGACAATCACAATTTGTCTTCAGATGGAGCAAGAGTTACACCGTCGAAAAAAATCAATACTTTTAGGAGTCTATGATGTAAAGAAAATCAACATAGCAATAACAATAATGATTATTTGTACATTGCTTTATTGCTTTTATTATTAAAGGAGTTTTTTACTGGACAATGCATTTTTCCATTGAAGGATCCTTAATTTCGTAATGTTCCAAGAGAAAGAAGAAGAGATGTAGAGTAAGAGAAAATTCACTTAATGTTTCACACTTTCACGGAATCAAACAAACAATCAGTTTATCTTCTTTCACCAACATTAAATTTTTGTAATTAAAATATTAATTAATTTATTTATATAAAAAAAGTTGATTTTCGCAATCCCACGTGTTATTGTATTTCCAATTGAACCTAGTTCCTTACTTGTGTTTTTTTAATTAGAATTATGAAGTTTTTGTTTCAGTAATTTATGGAAATTAAATTATACGTTAAAAACAAACATATCACCATTAATTAAAAACAACCCAAAAGCCTAAAGTTTCTCCTGAAATAATTGTTTATCGTCCTTAGTAGGAGAGGCACCAGTGAATCGGGTGTTTCACTTTTTTTTATTAGGTATATGAAAAACATAGGATAAGGTTATATATATATATATATATATATATATATATATATATATATATATATATATATATAAAATGAGATTCTTCCTGTAATGGTTTTATAACGGTTTTTTTTATATATATTTTTTACTAATTATATTTTATTTTGATATTTCATCGTGTTCTAGTAGTACGGATCAAAATTGATAAAACTATTATATTCTTTTTCGGTTAGTTATTTTTTTTTTCCTTTTTTTATTTCATTAAGCAACTCTTTTCACTTGAATTGTTATCTTTTTTCTTCTTTATATTTTTTCTTCTTTATAGTACTTCTTTGCAAACACTCTATTTTACAAAAGACACTCTGATGTTTGAGTAAGATCTTCGTATTTAATGTTAGGTGTGATTAATGCGTGATGATGTACCTTCTTTTTTGAAACTTGCGACTATTTATATGATTATCATGGGTTCACTATTATTGAATCAGATTGATTCATATTTAAGAATACATTATATAATGTTTAATCACTGTTTTTTCTTTTAACTTGCTAACCTTTTATTTGAGCTTAATGATTTTGACTGTATCGATCGATACAAACGGAATACTAAATCGTCCAAAGTTCTTTTGGTAGATAGTGATTGTTATACTGATTCACTTTGATATTTTAAAGTTTCATTATTATTTGTTTAAAATGTTAAAAAGAAAAACAACAATCACAAGTTTCAGCTAGTATATAATATTTATTTGGAAATTATATAAATATGTTATTAACTAAGTTAAAATTAGGGACAGATTGATTTGTTAAGGATTTCTATCATCTTGACTTTAAATATATCACAGATTTTTTTTAAACGTGTTTATGCAAGTACAAGTTTAAATTACTCCCAAGCTTTATTGTTTTGACTCATAAGTTTAGTTCACTCTTCTTTTGGAGAAATTCTTCATGCACTTCTCTATGTTTTAGAACTCTCATATTTTCATATATTTGGAGTAATATTAATACCATGTTTTCAAAATTATAGATACAGTACAATTAAATATAAAAACTAAATGTTAATAAATATATTTTTTAGCTGTTAACTAACTCTAAATATATAATATTATAGTTTAATTAATAAATAGTTTAATTTTGGTTTTATTAAAAAATTAAAATAAAATTTGAACTAAACTAATTAATTAAGAAACGGAAAAAATATAAAATTCATCAAAAAGTTCAATTTTAATTGATTTATGACTATTTAAAATGGTATTAAAATATTTCCCTTTTGGAATTGATTCAATTTTCAATATTTATTTTACTTTCTTTTATAGTTTTCAATCATAATTAAATATTCGCCTTAAAATCTTATATGCACCCTTAAACCTGATATAGTTTTTAAATGAAAATTTTATTATCAAAATGAAATCTTAATTGAAATATACTATAAATATAAAGTTAAGTATTTGCAGAGAAATTAAATATTTAAGATTTCTTAAAAAAAACACACCGAATTATATCGAACAAATTATCTTATAATTTCAATAGTGTCTAATACTTTTTGAAGGTTCAAATAATATTTCCGATGTTATTATTCTTTCAAAGTCTAATTTTTTTCTTTAGTGCCTATCGGGTATTAATTGCTTTTTAAAGTTACATCCACAGTTTTAAACAACTTTTGAGTGTTAATTTTGTGTTGGATTTAAACTTGAGTGTTAATTTTATGTTATCATTATGTATTTTAAATTGTATTCACAATTAAACCGTAATCACAATTAAGTTGAAAAAAAACTATAATCTTCCAAATAGTATCATTCTTAAAATATATTTTATTTGCGGTCATTTTCCTAATTTTTAGTTTTTTTAACTGTGTTTAGAAATAAAACATTTATGAGTGATTTATAGTGAAAATTCATGTTTTTGATTTTAACATAATTTAAAAAAAATATATATTAATTTTCTAAAACTCAAATTTATTGTATGAATTTTTATTATGATTATAAAAATAAGAAATAAATCATTTTGAACAAGTCATGAAAAATATTTTTTTATTCTAAAAAAATATCTTTATTTTTAATTTATATAATTCATAATTATACAATATATAGATATGTGTCCTCCGTATCCTACATTTTAGAAATTATACGTATTTTTGTCCGTGTATCAATATTCGTGTTAGTGTTTGTAATATTCGTGTTAGTGTTTGTGCTAGATGGCTATTTAACAAATTCAAGATTGTTTAGTGTCTCTCAAAATGTAATGATAATAAAAATAAAAGCCTTATCTAAAAAAACATAATACACGTAAGGACGATTGAAGAATTAGAAAAAAATAAGAAAAAATAAATTTGGAACTGTTTTAAAAACAAAATAATAAAATATGACATATTTATAAAAGAAAATCAGAATAAACTTGTATACAAAAATGGTTACCAGTTTGAGGGAGAATATCTTTATATATTCTCATAGGTTATAAAAAAAATATTTATGTAGCGATTGAAATAACAAAATAGTGAACATTATTAATAGTGTTGTGTTTCATGTGGATTGCTTGGGCCCCAAGTCTGAACGTTGTGGGTTTTCCTCAAAGGTCGCCGATTTTCCTAAAACCTCGTTGGTTTAAATTTTGCAAATTCTGTCTCGCTCACATTTTTTTTTTCAAAACCCTCTTTCATTTTCTTGTTTTAGTTCACTCTTTCTGTAGTGGCGGAATGTGAGAGAGACAAAACTTTTGCACTCTCTCACAAAAAAAAAAATAGAACGTTTTGGTGGCTGAACTCTTGCTCTGATGGTAATGGTGGATCTTGAAAATAATGGGAGCAGAAAACGCAAACGACAGATTCCAAGAAAGCTTGGAGTGGATACAAAAGTGGAGGTAATTTGTTTTCGCTATTGGGATTTCTGAGGAATTGTTGGTTTTATTGGTTTTCTCTATTTGCATTTTTTTCTATTTTTGGTTTTGATCATTCTTGCCTTTGGTTTCTTTTCATGAACGGATACTTAATTGTTTGGACACTTTTGTATACATGGTATATTGTTGTTTTTCTTATTCAATTCCCTTTTTTACACCCTGCATGCGAAGTTTCAATTTGTTTGGACAAAACGTATATACATTATTGTAGGTGCTCTTCTCCAATCAATTTTTGAGTTTTGAATGTTCTAAACCCGCCGCTATTTAGAGTTTTTGGAGAGTGGGTTGAAGGATGAGTGGTTCGTGACTGAAGAAGTGGAACTCAAGCGGCTTCTGGAGGTAGTGCTTTGTGGTGATAATGAGAGAAAGGTGAGGGAAAGGAAGGAGGGTGATAGGATTTATAGATTGTGAGCGAGTGAGGTGGAGTGAGAGTGAGGAAGAAAGGTTTAGAAGAGAGGTGTGATGGAACCATGAATAATGATAATAGGCATTATGGAGTAAATAGGATGATGGTATGTAATAGTTTTTTGGTATGTTTTTTAGTTCAATCTTCTCTAGCTTCCTTCGCAGACACCAACAAACACCACGCTCGTTCATTAATTCTTTCTCGTTTCTCATATACTTGTACCAAAGGTGGATTTATCCAGTGATCAAGAAAGGTGTAAACGAATTTGGTTTTGGAGGTGAGGATGATCAGGCTGTGCCCGAGGCAGATGCTGCGATGGAAGAAGAGAAGAAAACTATAATGATTTGGTTTTCTCTCAACAGTTTGAGAAAATTTCACAGTAGATACTTGGTACATTTAGAATTTTGTCTAAAGAAAGCTCTAGTTTGGCTGCCTACTGGAAACGTGAGATTGATAGAGTTTTTTTTTTTAATTTATAAAACTTTTTAAAAGAATAATTTTAAAGGGATTAATTATGAAAAACTGGAAAATTACGACAATCTATATGAACACTTAACTTTGTGATACTTTGTTAGTATTTATTCTGGTGATTTTACTTAGCTATTTTCAAATGTTTAATTATGAGTTTTTCTCATTTTTTTTCTTTGTAGTGTAGTGATTGACAATTTAGTTCTTAAAGCTGACAATGTTTTTTAGATGATTAACGACAACCAAACATGAAGGCACTTGTGTTCTTTTGACAAATAATTTATTTTCTATTATATCTGTTTGAGATTTGTCTAGTAGGTAACCTTTAGTTTTGCATCCATACTTGTCAGCACATATTCAATTCTAATTATTGTAGTTCAATTCAAAAGCAGGGCACACATAATATGACCTTCTAGACCCCAACCAATGTATAAGGAAGTGACCCCAATTGCACCTCATGCCACTATAAAACTATTGCCATGGATATCCACCAGAACAAATGAAAATATATCCTCAAGAATGAGAATTTTGATCAAGATTTAGAGTAAGAATAATAAATAAATAAAAGTGTGGCATTTTTTCATCAGTGATTTATTTTTTAAAATGTTGAGTTTTGGTGATAATAAACTCCATTTTCATTTGGGATTTTTACTTTCTATTTTTTAAAATTGAGTTTAGGAATTTTGCAGGTGAGGAGCATGGACATTGGGTTTCAAGGATCGTGGCACCCTGGGACAGTTATCCTATGTGAGGATTTGCAACGGCGTGTCAGATATAACAATATTTTGGATGACAAGGAGGCGTATTATCTTGAGGAGGTGGTGACAGTTTCAAAAGCTTTGGATGGTGATATTGAATGTGCAAACTGCTATGCACGCGGGTTCATTAGGCCATTGCCTCCTTTTGTTGAGTTTGATAGGGGGGACCTTGCATTTGGTTTGTGTGTTGATGTGAACTATGAGGAAGCTTGGTGGGAAGGAGTTATATTTGACCACTGTGAAGGAATGGACAAGAGGAGTGTGTTTTTCCCTGATTTGGGTGATGAAATGCAGGTTGAAATTCACCACTTACGGATTACTCAGGACTGGGATGAAATTACCGAGGAGTGGACCCGACGAGAGAACTGGGTGTTTCTTGATTTGGTTGAGGAGCAGAAGAGCAACTTGTTTGTCACAGTTTCGGCCAAGCAGATTTGGTATGATATACGCATAAAAAAGGAATTTGAGGTGATTAGAGAGTGGACATGTAATTTGAAGTACTTGTGGACCGAGTTGATAAAGGAGGTAGTTAATCACTACTTATCTCTAACGGTAAAGGAAATTATCTCTGTCTTAAACCTTCCTAGGAGTTTATTAAATGAAACACCAGAGCAGGAATTTGCTGAAGCTATGCCCAATGTTGACTTGAGCATGATCTGGCATGATAAGGAAATTGTTGTGCAGAAAGAAATTGTCCCGCCCATTATTCAAGAGACCTTACCTGACTTTCAAGATGAAATTAGCCCCTCTGGTGATAGTCCTTTTGAAGAAGAAAGTAGAGAAAATAGATCCACTATTTGGAAACCTGTGAAGTTGTCTGGGGTTGAATTATGCCCTGATGCTGTTAGGGAATATCCGCTTGCTTCCAAACGTAAAGTCAGGGCATTTTGGATGGACAAGTTACAAAAGCATCTTGTATGTCTTGGATGGAAAATTGTGTGGTCAAATAGATTAAATGTTCAACGTTACAAGTATATTGCCCCTTATACGCACGGTCGAAGGTATTACCTTTCACTCATTGAAGTTTGTGAAGCTATGAAACAGGACCCTGACATGAAGTCCTTGCATCTCCAAAATGTTCGGAGTATAATGCATCCTACAGTTAATTGTCATCCTTCAGACGTGCCTTCTAATCTAGCTGAAGATATTCAGAATCTAGATATCTTTCCTCCAGCTGAAAATCTTCAGAATCCAGAAATCTTTCCTCCAGCTGAAAATATTCAGAATCTAGAAATCGTTCCTCCAGCTGAAAATACTCAGAATCTAGAAATCGTTCCTCGAGCTGAAAACATTCAGAGTCTAGAAATTGTTCCTCGAGCTGAAAATATTCAGAGTCTAGAAAACTTTCCTCCAGCTGAAAATGTTCAGAATCTAGAAATCGTTCCTCCAGCTGAAAATATTCAGAGTCCAGAAATCGTTCCTCCAGCTGAAAATATTCAGAGCCTAGAAATCGTTCCTCCAGCTGAAAATGTTCAAAATCTAGAAATCTTTCCTCCAGCTGAAAATATTCAGAATCTAGATATCTTTTCTCCCGTTGTGTCCTCTACTCCAGTTGAAGATGAAGGTGAAGATGTGCCTGAGTATTGTCCCCGGGCTGTTGTGCAGTATTATCGCATGTATATATCCAATAAGAGCCGGGCTGAGAAAAAAAGATGGATACTAAAGGCAAAGAAGCATCTGTTAGCAGAGGGGTGGGTTTTTGACTATCCACCTGTATTTAATAAGAAAAGGGGAATAATATACGTGTCTCCACAAAATCGGAGATTCCCAACACTCCATGGAGCATGCAAATATTGTATTGAAGAAAGTATTCCTAATTGGAACCTTGAATGGCAGGAGACGGATGAAGATGCTTCTAGTAGTAAATCTATTACAAATCAAAAGAAGAAAAACAAGAGGGATTTGAAGGCCAACACACCCAAGTACCAAAGCAATGGATTGCCTCTACAGGTGCTAAGATCAGATAAGAGAGTGCAAAAGGTGTCTGACCCTGCTCATTTACATCATAAGCCTCTAAATATTCCATCTTATTTGATAGACAGCAACATCATCTTACCAAGGTCTAAGGTTTATTATAATACAAAAGGCAGGCACCGTAAAGTCCGAACTTTGGGTGAGGGGAAAATAAACCGTAATGGAATCAAGTGTAACTGTTGTCTTAAAATATACAGCTTTGCTGGATTCGAAAAACATGTTAGTGGCAGTAGTACCTGCAGACCCTCTGCTAGTATCTTTTTGGATGATGGGAAGTCACTCTTGGACTGCCAGATACAAATGATGCAAAGTCAAAAGACAAGGGAAGCTATTGGAAAATCATTAAGTGATTTGTCTCTAGCCGAGAATGATTACATTTGTTCAGTTTGTCACTTTGGTGGTGAACTTATTTTATGTGATAAATGTCCATCCTCATTCCATAAGACGTGTCTTGGTTTGGAGGTACATCAACCATTTTCCTTTTCAATCATGCTATATTTAGTGCTATCTTGTTTTAACTTATTACAGGACATCAATTTGGTGCTTCGATATTATATCTAGTTTTTTACTCCGGCTTGTATTTTTTTTTGTATAGGATATCCCTGAAGGTGACTGGTTTTGTCCATCATGTTGTTGCGGGATTTGTTGCCAAAGGAAAATTGATGGAGATGAGGTTGAACACTTCCTTTCTTGCATACAGTGTGAACATAAATGTATGTCAGCTACACCCTTTTTTTACTTTCATTTTATATCCATGCCTGAATATCTTTGGAGTGTATTTGTCTGCATATGTAAATGTGGTCTTAGCTTTTGTTAAACTTGTGTAGATCATGTTAGGTGCCTTAAAAAGGGAGCTGCAGATACATCAAGATATAATGGAAACTGGTTCTGTGGAAAAGACTGTGAAAAGGTAGATTAAATCCACTCCAACTGGTTTATTATTTCTCCCCCATTTTCGAAAAAATTAGCTATAATGCATGAAAAATTGCTTCTTATTTGTGGTTTACCTTCAAACTTTTTGTTTGTTGTGATTTGATGAAAAATGGGAGCCTCCATGACCATTAATTTATGTGTCTTCATTGAGAGTCTCTTTAGGGCACTGGTTTTGACTCTACCTGAACAATAGGGTGTCTATTTTTCGCAGATATATGAGGGTCTTCATAAATTATTAGGAGAGCCAGTTCCAGTGGCTAACAATCTAACATGGACATTGGTGAAGTTTATCAACCCTAACAGTTGTGATTTTGGTAATATTGCAAGTGACTTATTGGCAGAAAGTTACTGCAAACTCAATGTTGCTCTTTCGTTGATGCATGAATGTTTTGAGCCCCTAAAGGAATCCTTGACTTGCAGAGATCTCGTGGAAGATGTTATATTCAGCAGAAGGTCAGAAATTGTTATCCTTCAAGACATGGTCATTATGTTCTATATTGCTTGTTGCATTTGTGTTATATACATCGATGATATTTACTAATGGATGTGTTTACATCTACTCTATTTACTCTGTCCATGATAATGCTATCTTCCTCTAAAAAATGTGCTACATTATTGTTACATCTCTTTGTCGATACCTGACATCTATGATTTGGAACTTGGCAGGTCAGAGCTTAATCGAATAAATTTCCAGGGTTTCTACACTGTGCTACTTGACAAAAATGAAGAACTGGTTAGTGTGGCAACTGTTAGGTAAGTATAGGTCTTTCACTAGTTTTTTTTATTGCATAAGTGCATGTTCTATTTGAGTTGTTTTTTATGCCTTGTCTTGTTATGGTCATATTTCATTTGTTATGTCAACTTTTTAGGGTCCATGGGAAGAAGGTAGCTGAAATACCTCTTGTTGGTACCAGATTACAGTATCGTCGACATGGAATGTGTCGCATTTTAGTAAATGAGCTTGAAAAGGTAATCCATAAAACACACATACCCTTTTTTTTATTGTCTTTTACCTTAGTTATAGAAGCTCTTTTTTCCGGAATAACTGTTATAGTATACCTATGCATTTGTTGGACACTCCTTCCGTAAGTGTGAAACACGAACACCTCTTTAGTTTGTCCCAATTAAAAGGTAACTCGAACTCTTCATTGACCCTAATGCGACAAGGGCCAAGAGATTTAGCCAATCCTTTTGGCTAAACATTTTCCGTACACCTAAACTAGTGGAATTTATTTTTTCTCATAATGATTAGTATAGTCATTCACTTGAAACCAATCCATGTATGGGTTAGTTTTTATAACTTTTCAATTAAGTATATTTCATATCAGAGCAGCCATTAGCAATCATTCGCTTTTTTTATTAAGTAAATCATCCCTTTAAGTTTAGGTGTATGTTTGAAAACCATTAAAAGTATACTATAATTTGGTGATTAATTACTGTTTATGCCTGATATGGAATTGGATTAATAAATTTGTTTCATATGATCCCTTTTAAAATATGGAAAAAATTAAGTATCATTTTTCATTTATATTCTCCCCTTTAATAATATGCAATACATTTAAGCTATGTTTCACAACGCTATCTACAAACATAATTGTAATATGAAAATTAGCTAGGGGCTGAAAAACTAAGTATTAATATAAATATATACTAACAAAATATACATACATATGTAAGTCGTTTTAATTATAATATTAGATTATTATATTTTTATATTATATATTCTAATATTCATATTAGACTATATTTTAAAATATAATTTCATTCTAATTCTAATTTAAATTAAAGTAAAATATGATAATATTAAGTAGATACCTACCTTCAGTATGTTAATAAAACTGTAATATAAAAGAACTATCATATATTAATATCTACAAATTTAATGTCAAAATAAAAAAAAGATATTGCAAATAGTATAATGAATAAAATAAATAATGTATTGATATCGTAGTAGCTTATGAAAAGTTATAAGTAATTATTGTAATTTTTTATACAGTGGTAGAGTTCCCATATATACCCTCTTGGTGGTGTTTGCACATAAGTGGTGCAATTTTGCTGGTTTATTGTGCATTGTTGGCACGAATTTATTTGAAAGAAGTTGTACGATTGTAAGACGACTTCAGATTGTGTCATGGTAGAATGACTTTGGTTAACAAATTGCAAAATTAAAGTCATGTATGAGTGATACATGACTTCAGTATTAAATACGAAAAACTAAATTCGTGCATAACTCTATTTTGCTATATGGGTAGAGATTCCTTCAATTCAAATTTGTTTTAGTGAATTGAAGTAGGCTTTAGTGTGAACTGTTGTAAGTCTTGACCTCAATAATTGAGGTCATCTCACGCATATAGAAAATTGTAAAAACTTAGTGTAACATCTTTGGAATGGTGCAATTAGACACTTATACTTTTCTTTGATTTCAAATTAGAGCAACCTGTGTTTCCTAGTCTCTGCATATCTACGCATAATATAACAGTTTTTAGCAGAAAAAATAGTAAGAAACAGTGTCAGATTAGGAATCATTGAGACTTGCGTTTAAAAGAGTCTTCGCCATTGAAGAGTGAAGAAAAAGAATTAGGGAGAACGATATTGTGTTGTTCTGTATAGGGAAAAAAAGCTTAGATTATAAGAGAATACCAAACCTATTTTATAAAAAAAACTGTTCGGTCGAATTAGACTGTCTAGTTAATTTTTTTTTTACATTCTGTTTGGTTCAATTAAAATCGGTTCAGTTGAAACAGGTTAGTTTGCACACCCCTAGATACAATGCTTATGATCTGTTTATAGTGATTGATTATGGTTTTTGAAATGGTGTTTATTCAGTTCTAAACTAGAGTTTGTAAGTGGTGAGACTAGATAAGATCATGATTTTTTTTATCCTTTAAGATATAGTTCTACTTACAGTTTCTTTAACTTGTACTTTACTTTCTTCAGAAGCTCATGAAATTAGATGTTGAGAGGCTGGTTTTGCCGGCTGTACCTAGTGTGCTAGAAACATGGACCAACTCTTTTGGCTTCGCAAAGATGACTATTCATGAGAGATCTCAGTTTCTGGGCTATACTTTCCTAGATTTTGAGGGTACCGTTATGTGCCAAAAGTTGTTGATGAATATTGCATCTTCAGATTCAGTTCCGTTAATAGGTATGTAATATTTCATGTTTTTATAAAGTAGAGAAGTAAACCAATTTGAATCACACTGAAAGGACTACAACATTGATGTTTCCTTTTGCAGAGTATGAACGTTGCTGTGTTAACCACAGTAAGTCTAGTCCAGTATGTGAAGTACACCAAGGAGAAGATATTGACAAAGAGTGAGTCATACTTCTCTTGAGCAGAGAATCCAAATTCAATCATTAGAGAACAAAATTATAGCGACATGTATGTGTGTATGGTATATATGGGTATGAGACAAGATTAATTGACACCAAGTGTCTAACCTTTATACTTTCGCCCATTAGTATTTTTTAATAATATTATTGACATTAGGAACTTAAGATGCTCTCAAAGTTGTTTCTTTATAAGATTTGCTTTGTCTGTTTTATAATTTATCCTGTATTAATTGTGTGATCTATTTGGGGTATAATCTGTTATACTAACATATATGATATTTTTTCTAGTACTTGTGCAAGCAATAATGATCACCATGTTATAGGAGCTATTGACCCATTTAGAATGGTATTTTTCTTCTCCTTTGTTATCTCATTGTTTTTTAAGATCGTTTTCTGTTTCTTTTAGGACTGTTAATGTCATTGGTTCATAGGTGGAGGAACCGGATCATCAAAATCACAATGGAACAACCAGTACTGTGTGCTCTTTTGATAAACAAGTTGACAGGAATGATGTCCTGTATAAGTTTGTCTACACACGAAGGAAAAACAGAGAATCATAGAAAAGGGATTTAGCAAGCCATCATGGCTGCTGCATGATAAATTCTCCATGTGTGTCACAAGTAGTAGATTTTTGTACATAGCATAAGTAGCCTTGTACAAAACTCTACTTCTGATACAAGCGCTTGTAGAACTGTAGTTTTGTTTGTACAACTGCACTTTTACTCAGCATGCATGGTGTTACAACCATGCATCACTGTATTTTTGCCGTCATCTGAGTTTGTAAACTAGAGGGAGATAAACAAAAAACTGTGGTATGGATATCGATGTTAATAACTAGTCGTTTTGAAGGATAAACAATACACATTATTTTAGTAATCATTTAAAATATATTAATTTGTTTTTGTTATTAACATATTATTTATATTTATATTTCTCATTGTAACCACTTTTTTGATATATACATATAATAAGAGGTTTTTTTGTTATTTTATTGTTATCTTTAGACATTCTTGACATTTCTTTTGTCATTTCATTTTTTTTATATTTATTTTTATTTTTGAATTTTATTCTATAAAAATCAAACGTAACTTTCTTATCAACTTCACACTTTTCTTACTATAAAAAACTTTTCACTTATTAAACTTATCACTTACAATATTAGTGTATCTCAAGCAAGTCCCTCACTCCTTTCTCTCAAATCCTTCTCTCTTGGAGATACGCTTTCATTCTCAATTTTCCTCTTTTATGTTTTCTATAAATATGTACTCTCATTTTTTTTCTATTTTTTCTGGTTTTGTTCTAATTATTCCATCTTCTTTATGTGCATTGCGTTTTTGTATATAGGGTTTGAAATCGACTCACGACTATGACAATAATAGGAGAACTCAAAACTCACTGCATTGCAACACCGTAAGTGTGTATTTGGAAACATAAAATTCTAAAGCAAAAGGTGAAACCTCAAATTCCAGAATACACAAAAGGTGTTCGGAATGATGGAAAATCATTTATTTCTTTTCCTTTTTTTTACTAATCTTCAACTAATTTGTTTTTTTATTATTAATAGTTTGACATAAAATGCATATGTTGGATTAATCCAGAGGAAAATAGTTGTCGTCATCAAATGCATGAAGTTTGATCCCTTGGTTAAATTGAAACGAGTGACTCTTTGTCCAATGTGCTCTCTTCTCCAATTTCCCTCACTCTGTTTTCTCTACTCTCAAACGAGAAAGTTTCTCAATTTCTTTATCATAAGACACTACACAATAAATCTAGCCACGTTTTTTTGTGTGTTTCAAATTCGTAACGATTTACATGTTTTTGTTTTGTTCTCGGGTTTTTTGAATGCAAAGTTATAGAAGTCATTAATCCATAGGGTAAAGAAGACAGACGAAGCACAAAGAGAAAGATGGAAACAAGATGTGCTTAATTATTATTTTTACTTATATGGCTATTTTATGTAAAGAAAATAAGTGGTTATTGGAAGATGATGCAATGATATATTGGCTTGGATGTATCATTAATAGTGACATTAATATTTATTAAAATAAATAAAAATATTAAGTTAGTGTTTAAACAACATTTTTAACCTAATTTTTATCACTAGAAACTAATTTATCAGTTTTGAAAGCTTTTATAATTATGGAAAATGTTTATTTTGAAACAATATTATATTTTTTTTTACTTAGTATTGCTCACTTGTTTATTTGATTTTGTTAAAAAAATTAACTATATTAAATGTTGATTTTAAAAAGTTAAAAAAAAATAGTTACTTATTTATTTCTATCTGATCTCTAATTCAAATTATTTTCTTACTATAAATAACAACAATAATAATAACAATTTATGTTTTTAAAATTTCACTTCAATTATGGTTGAAAGAGTGTTGTTAAAATTATTAGAGTAACTAAATAACACATAAAAAAATATTATAAAAATAATATCACAATTCTATAATATTGAAAATTAAGATAAAACATAAATTTTAGAGGTTCTTAACATTTTAAATACATATAAACGTTTAAATAAAAATTTTGTGGAAATATAATGTTCTAACGAAAAGCAAGGAACATATGCTTCTAACAAAAGTTGGGTTTTGTTTTGAGGGAAGGGCTAAAAGGTTCTTTCCTACAAAGGGGTATACCAATCCTTTAGGACACATCCTATACTAACCCACCAACACAATGCTACCAAGTTCTACCTGGGAAGGGAAGCATCCACCTACAATTTTAAACATGTTTTTGCAATTTTTTATTTTAAAAAAATTATATCAACATTTTTTTATTGTTTCTAATTTTACTTTTACTATAATGGATAAACTTTTCAAATTAGAAAATGAAATGAAATTTCGTATTTAGTCTTTTTCAAGTACATTTTTTTGCACTTCAAACATGCTTCTAGAATATTTTAGAATATTTAAGAGTGAGTTTAAACTCAATGAGAAAAATAACGAGAGCAATTTCAATGATTTTTTCTAATTAAAAATATTACTTTAACATAGGACTCGGTTTTTTTAAAATAAAAAAATATTTTTGTTGAAATAAATTTTAAGTCATATTTGTTTTAGGGCAAATTCTTCCTGCACCATATCAATTTTAACCTCCACCATATCAATTTTTTAAATTTCCAAAACTACACTTATTCCAAATTAAAAAATTCAAAATAATAATTATAATTGAGAAATAAAAAAATATATTCTGAAAAAAAAATTCTAAACACAAAACAAAAACACATTCTGGATAAAAAATTTGAGAATTCAAAAATATGTTCCGAAAATTGAAATCCAAAATATTTCAGATAAAAATTTCAAAAATAATTTTTTCCATTTTTATGTAAGGTTATTTTCGTCATTTAAGAGGGATATTTTTGTCATTTTCTAAAACTGATTGGGTGCATGCTTAAATTGATATGATGGAAGGAGAAATTGCCTTATTTTAGTAAAAGATATTAACATACTCAAGTGAGAAGTATTTTTTTCTCCAAGCCCAATAAGGACAACACAATATTTATATTAAAATAATAATTTTATTGACGAAAATTTTTTGTAAAAATTTGTAATTATTAAATTTTAAAAATATTTATGAATACAAAATCCAATTTCTTCCTTATTTATGTATCTTCTCTCCTTTTCTATCTCTCATAGTCTTAAAAAAAACTCTCACAAGAATTTGCTTTGGAATATTTTGGGTAATTTGAAATAACTTTTTCATTAAAGAGGTCACTCCAAAGTTATTCAAAAAATACTTCTACTATCCTTCAAACAATTAAACTTTTAAATAAAATATATATTATTTTAATAATTAAAACAATAAATATTATTAAACTAAAAATGTAGAAACTTGTTATTAAAATTTATTTCCTTACAACAAAATTGATAGTAGAACCACAAATTTTATTCTCCTCGTTCAACATCTTACGTAACAAGTTAGTGCTTTAGTTGAAAAAATAAAAGTAAAAACAGGAAGTAAAGTGTTTTTGGTCGCAAATGATTATTAAAATGTGAATATTTTTTTTAAAATTTACCTATATGATTAAGTTTTTACATTCATGACATATTATGGGTTTATAAAACTAAAATCCTCTCACCTTCACAACTTCACATTTCCCCATAAAATGACTCAAAGTTTATTTTATTTTTTTAATTAAATTAAAATAATGTTATACTAAACCACTTCAATTATTTTAATTTAAAATTAAATTATACTAAATTCGTATCAAAATATCATGAATTTAGTTCAAATTTAATTTAAATTAAAACTATATTATGTTTTAATTCAAATTAGATTATAATAAAATTGTGTTAAAATAGGACAACCTTAATTTAAAACTAAGTTAAATTACACTTTAACAAATTCAAAGTCCTGTTATGCATTTAAAATTTCAATAAAAGTCTCTCTAACTTCTTATGTTATTAAATTTTCAAAATCTCTCTACTTTCATAATTTTTTTGTTGCACCATTTTAAAAAAACATTGTGGTGTTTAAAAACACACAAACACAACCCCTCTCTCACATTCTCCCATGTTGGCCACAATGTTGGTTTCACACTGTTTTAAAATCTCACAATACAGTGTTTTTATTCAATAATTCCGCTTAATTGATTATGTGTATGAGATTTGATGTTAAATGAACTGAATTGTTTTACCTCACTTTGAGGATTTTGATGTACCTTCTTCCCATCTACACAACCAAACAAAACTTGCACCATTGTTTTGTGTCATTTTATTCACAGAAAACCAAAAACCTCAATCCTTTATATATTCACATTTTTTTTTTCAAAAGGGTCCAAACATCCTTCTTCCCTCTCCCCTTTCCCTGTCCTTTTTGTCTTCAACCTTTTTTTTTCTCTCTCTTTCTCTCCACAGATTCTCCAATGGCTCTTCTCCATTTTCAATCTCCCTCTGCTGCCTTACCGCACTTGTTTGCACTTCTTTTCCTTCTTTCCCTTCACCACCACACAGCCTCTTGTGCTCTCCTTCTAAGCTTGAGACACCACCACAACACTCTCCGCCAGCAGAGACCCATGATCCATGCCAACCAAACTAACTGTGCTCTCTTTGCGGGAACCTGGATCCAAGATGACTCATACCCTCTCTACCAATCCTCCAACTGCCCCATAATAGATCCACAGTTCAACTGCAAAATGTTTGGCCGCCCAGATTCTCAATACCTCAAATACAGATGGAGACCCCTCAACTGTGACCTCCCAAGGTACCCCCAAGTTCAAAACAAACACTTGAGCATAAAGCTGACATTTTTTAGTGTTTTTGCAAGTTAACGGTTCTTCAGATAATGGTGTCTTTGGATGTGTTTAATTTCTTGTTTCAGAAAACTGCTTTTAGTTTTTTCAGTGTAAGTAAACAAGATCGTTCACCAACTGGGGTTGAGTTTACTGGAGTGATTTAATATTTAGAATAGGATTTTCTTCCAAGGAACATACCTGTGAAAAAAAAAGACAAGATTGTTCAAATAGCTGATTAAGGGTGATGTCAGAAATGAGAAAATGATTCCTAGTTTTTTTTTTTTTTGAAATATTTGTTTCGGATTTATTTTACACTTGATAAAATTTGAATTGTGAGTAGTGTGGAATTGATTTAGAACAAAAATTTGAAGCGAATAAAAAATGACCCCAGTATCCTATGTATGCCTCTAAATGGTTTTGTAGCATGTTCTTGGTAGGTTCAATGGGGAGGAGTTTCTGCTGCAGATGAGAGGCAAAACTGTGATGTTTGTGGGTGACTCGCTGGGACGCAATCAATGGCAGTCATTGATTTGCCTGATATACACTGCAGTTCCCCAGACACAAACACAATTGGTCAGAGGGGAACCACTCTCAACCTTCAGATTCTTGGTGAGTGCGAACGCTTTAATTTCTTCCCAGCAATCATAATGTTTGTTTACCCACTGGACATTTTCTCACTATTTTTATGTCCCATTAATTGAGATTTTAGCTTTAGGCCATGATGTTGTCAGTTAATTACCCCTATTATTTCCGGGGCAAAGTTTTCCAGTTTTTGGTTTAAGGAAAAGGAAAGTAAGCACAGTGGTTTTCCTGCATCAGAACAGTTTGTGCAGTGTCCCTCTTTGTTAGGCTTCATTCAAAATCAAAGGGAGTTGGTTCTGGATATTTTCAACAGGACAAAGTATCTGTTGTAAAAGGTGCTGTGAGGGGGGCCCAGATGTACTATTAAGCCATTATATTTGGACTAGTTGATGCAAACTGGAACACTAAATTATGTTCATGTTTTTGTGTTTGTATAAAGTAGACTTCTATAAAAGCAGCGTGTTACAGCTGCAAAAGATGGTCCCCCTGACTGGGTTTTGATATGGTATGTGCAGGACTACGGTGTTACCATTTCATTTTACAGAGCTCCTTATTTGGTAGAGATTGATGTGGTCCAAGGGAAGAGAATTTTGAGGCTAGAGGAGGTTGATGGGAATGGTGACATATGGAAAAATGCTGATGTGCTTTCTTTCAACACTGGACATTGGTGGGAGCATCAAGGATCTCTTCAAGGGTAGGCAAATATCTCTTCTCTTTTACAAGTAAATAATGTATATACTAGTCATCTAATCATAAATTTATATGCATAGTAATTTTGTTAACTTTTACTGTCATCATCACCTTAAGTATATGCTATGCTGAGTATGATTTCTGATTGATTGACTGTACACTTTTTTCTTCTTTTAAATTATGTAATGAACTCTGAAGTAGTTTGGTGTTTTGGATACTAAGTGCAGGTGGGATTATATTGAATTAGGAAGCAAATACTACCCAGACATGGATCGTTTAGCAGCTTTGGAAAGGGGTATGAGAACATGGGCTAATTGGGTGGACAGCAATATTGATAGAACCAGAACCAAGGTGTTCTTCCTGGGAATTTCTCCTACACACACAAAGTATGGACTCTGACCCTGCCTTTCTCTCTCTTACATTATTGTACTATAGCATAGTGTGGTATGCCTATACTTCATGATTGTGTTTGTTCAATTGGAATAGCATATCCAACGCGTATAAATCTGCATCTGATGAGTTAAGGGCAGAAACTAAGAGCCCCCTCTTTTGACCCATTAGAGTTACCTATCTTAGACCTGAAATTCACGTGCTTCTGTTAGCTCTTTGTCCTATCTCTATCAGTTTGGCAGACACTTTTTCCTTTGGGTGGTGGTGCCCCTTATTTTGTGACTAGCCAATAATTTCCCCAATGTTTTGAATAATGCATTTAGTACTGTTGATTATGGATTTCTAACTCTCTAAACGGGTGAAAGATAAATGAGTAGTCTTAGTTGGGGATGAGAAAATCAACTATTAGTTGTTATACTTGTACATGAAATTTGGACTACTAATTTTTTTCATCATCTGGTATACATGTACCTGAAATTCAGACCACTACTTTTTTCCATCAACTCAAATTACTTGTTTTACCCTTTGAATGTGAGTTATTGCCTTTAGAAGAGCAGCATGCATAAAAGAATGTTTTAAGTATACTTAAGAAAGCCTTTTGTTGTTTGATTCTGATAATTGATATTTTGATTAAGATTGTTGAACTTTACTTTAGTTTCTATGTACAAGTATTTTTAAAATTGAAAAATTGGAGCTATACTACTGCAATTTTTGCAAAGTAACCTTTTTGTGGCTTTCCTGGTTACTGATGCTCACATGAAGTGTAGTTGGCACTTTTATTGGCCTTAAACAATCCATCCCCATTCAATTTGAAGAAAAGTTGTTCACCTCCTGCATAATCATGGTGATGCATGTCTGAGAAAATTTCCATTTTCTCTTTTAAAATGTGTCGGTGAAATCATTCATGCATCAACTGTTTTAGTCCCCTACTAAATATGTTTTATAGAAAAAACATAATTACTATTTATGTGTGGGGCCCTTTCATACATTTTCTTTTTTGAGCTTCTCATTCAACACTTGCTTAAATGCCATATGATGATGTGACATGGACCTGTCATTTTTAAAATGTTAATTTCAAATTTAATAATTTTTTATCAAAAGTTTTATTCCAAAAGTTATTTCTAAATTCTCTTTCAAAGATTTTAAAACAATAGTTAAGAAACAAAGGACAGTGACATAGTGCTATTAATAGAAAAAGTGATGTAAAAAGTAAGAATATAGGGAAGGCCAGATTTAGTCCATTGGTCTAGATCTGGAGCCCAATACAGCTTTTTGTGCTTTTGGGGCTTAACAATAACACCACCCAAAAAAATAAAATCACTGTTGACCAATATGGCCATTATTGTCCTTTTTTTCCTATGAAAGGCTTTAGTCAATTTTTAAAGGTTCTAAAAAAAGTCATACTTTTAAGTTTTGATAACTATTTTTAATGTTGATTTAACTTATCAAATACTAATTAAACCTTATAACAAAGATTGTTTTTTCATTTATATTACTTTTGACTTAATTTATAGTCCATATAATAATCGTTTTTAATTCTTAATTTTATATGCAAGTTATTGTTATAATATTTTAATTATTGTATTAGCTACAATGATGAATAGTTATATATGAGATAATAGTATGCTCACCAACATTATAAAGTTTTATTTTACTATGATTTTGTTACATTGAATGAATTGGTCATATTATCTATTAAGAGTTATAACTAGTTAATTATAAAGTTTTGATGAATAATTTTTTAGTAAAAATATTAGAAGAACTGAATGATAATTAATGAATTATACTTAGCCAATCCTTGAACAAAGAGAGTCTCAAAAGTTTCTAAACACAAGCATTACAACATGGATATGCATCCATACAAGTGGCAATAATTTTTGGTACAAAGAAAAAAAAGTGATTTGTGTTTCACAAATAATGTCATATTTAACATATTGTAAAATCTTCATTAGTGATTTAGTTAACCAAGTGTGTGTTTTTTGTACAAATTTGAGTATAAAAGTACTGTGGTGAAACTCTGTGATTGGTATGCAGCCCAAATGAATGGAATTCTGGAGTGACAGCAGGACTAAGTACAAAGAACTGCTATGGTGAAACTACCCCAATTATTAGCAGTGGCACAGCAGCATACCCTGGTGTATACCCTGAACAGATGAGGGTTGTAGACATGGTAATTAGAGAAATGAGGAACCCTGCTTATCTTCTTGACATTACAATGCTATCAGCATTTAGGAAGGATGCACATCCCTCCATTTACAGTGGTGATTTGAACCCTCAGCAGAGAGCCAAACCTGACTATTCAGCTGATTGTAGCCACTGGTGTCTTCCTGGATTGCCAGATACTTGGAATGAACTTTTCTACACTGCTTTGTTCTACTAAGTTTTGTCATCTGCTAACTAATTAACATATTTCTTCCACTTCACTGCTGTTATGAGTATTAGTAGGTGATAATGCATTTATTAAGAGGGTTACTTGCATCATAGCACCAACTCTTTCATGTATAAAGATATGCTAATTAAATGAAACAATTATTTATTTACTTTTAGAATTTAGGAAGAAGAGATCATATGTAGATCAAAGTAAGAAAAGTTTAGTGTATCATTTCTGCATTTGTTTTGGAAATTGATTTCATGGATTCTATTCAACTATTAGGTGTCTGTTTGAATTAAGGTTTACAAGCTTAAATCGAGTTAAAATTAAGGTTGCAAATGAGTTTGTAAAAGCAACTTGAGATATTTTTTTAATCAGCTCAAGCCAAACATCTTGATCCAAAAATTTAATTGTAAGACCCATTACACAAATTTCTTGTCAGTAATAAAATTTTCTATAAATATTTTTAAAAAATAAGTACATTTTTCTATAAAAAAGTATTAGTTTATACGTAAGTTATAGATATTTTTAGAGAAATTAATATTGAATATCAATTAATCAAGGATGTACTCTTGTTTCGTTTTTGTTTTGTATGTGATATTGTACTCCAAACAAATATTTCTTAAAAAATATTTCTCATTCATGATTTGTGTTAAGCTATTTTTAAGGTCATATAATTTACAATTGATAACGTTTAATCGATTATGTATTTAGGAAAATAAATAAAAAAATGTGTTCTAGGATATATATTCGAGACTTGTTTAATTACGGGGTTAATAAATATTAATATATTATTTATAAACATAAAGATACAATAATTTATGAACCTAGCAGAAGAATATGCATTCATCTATATTGTAAAATTTACGAAATTTCATATTTTTGGATGTAAATTTTGTATGATTAAATTTTGGTGAGTAATGTTGAAATAGAAGGGGTTGCATTAAAATTGAAGTGATAAAAGAGAGGCAGGTAAAGAACATTTTGTTGGAAACCAAGTACATTATGATAGTGTGAGGTGACATTAATTGAAAGTAAAGAGAAGAAGAAGATAACAACACTTAACACATAACATTGCCTGGATAAAATACACAGCAGGCAAAATTTTGATTAATGATAACTAGTTTTCTAATACTCCTTTGCTATGGCTCATGCTTCCTCTAGATGGCAACTCCTAAGGGAGAAACTTCCATCTTGGGTATGATCTTCTCTGGTTCTACAGCTTTGACCTGGTTGCCATAAGCTGATGCATGCACTCCAAGTGCTGCTCTACCAGATGGATCAAGGTTGTTAGACCAGGCAGCATCCCACTCAACAGCTTTTGCTGTGCTACATGCAACACTTGGTCCTCCAGGAACACTGAGTCTAGCTGAGTTCTACAAAATCAAATTAAGGAACACACAGATTTGGTTAAGCCCTTGTTAAATCAACATGAAATTTTCAATATCTAGGTATGGTTGATTAAATTTACCTGAGGGAAGAACCTCTCAAATATCATTCTATAGTAGTATGCTTCTTTGGTGGTTGGAGTGTTGAAGGGGAAAATGTTAGCAGCATTGAGCATCATTCTATCAGTCACCTATTGGAAATTTTGAAGAACCAAGAATAAATTAGCGGTATGAAATGTTATGACAATAAGAGGGATAGGGTTTCATTCAAGATTTACATGTTTCTCAGCATGTCCTTTAAGGCCATCAATCCAACCATAGCCAACTCCATCACTGAATTGTTCTTTCTGCCTATATAAAATATGCTGCATAAGATGAAACTCTAACATGTTAGTTTAAGAAATTAATTTAGCAAAGTTGTAAAGCATTGCTGCAAATCAGAGTACCTTTGGCAGATAAGGATGCTCTTCATCATCAAATGCCCTCCTCAGTACCCATTTCTCAATTCTCCCTTCTTCTTTTTTTATCTGAACAGATTAAGTAGTAAACCACTTAATAAAATGTAACATTTTTTAAGTGGTGTTGCATTGCAACTTTTTGTACACTCACCATTTTGTACTCAGGATCAATGTTCATTGCAACTTCGATAAACTCTTTGTCCAAAAATGGTACTCTGGCTTCTAGACCCCAGGCAAAGGTCGATTTATTGGCTCGCAAGCAATCATATTTGTGGAGTGCTTTAATCTGCATAAATGAGAAAAAATATCATCCATTAACCCTTTTACTTCAACAGTCCAGCCACTTAAATTGATCTGGCAATAAGTATGATAACTCTGTGACCTTGCGGCATGTTTCTTGGTGAAACTCTTCTTTGTTGGGTGCCTTGTGGAAATATAGATACCCTCCAAAGATCTCATCAGATCCTTCTCCAGAGATAACCCACTTGACTCCTAGTGACTTAATCTTACGCGACATAAGAAACATGGGAATGCTTGCTCTAATTGTAGTCACATCATATGTTTCAATATGGTAGATCACATCTTCAATGGCATCTATGCCATCCTGCATATACCATATATAAAACATTTACTAATTATGATTTTGCACCTCAAAATAACCCCAAATTTTGAGTTGTAAGCTACTATCTCGTGTAGATATACCTGAACAGAATAGTGAAATTCATGATGTACAGTTCCTATGTAATCTGCTACTTCTCTTGCAGCCTTTAGGTCTGGTGCACCCTACTCAGTATAATATAATCAAAGATCAAGACAAACTTCATGGTTTCCTTCTTTTATTGACAGATCTACTACACTTGCAAGAAAAGGTACACACGCACCTCAAGTCCTACACAGAAAGAGTGTAGTTTTGTTCCCCAATGCTTGGCAGCATTTGTGCCTTCCAGGTAGCGAGCCGTGACAGCTGCAACCAGTGAAGAGTCCAAACCTCCAGAGAGTAAAACACCAAAAGGCACATCGGTCATTAACCTTTTGATCACAGCCTGCAAATAACATTCAAAAGAGTTTATACGAAGGTTACAAGCTACTTTGATAACTTCTACAAAAGCTTTTCCAAAAGCTAACCAAGTAGGTGGTTTTTGGATAAACTTTCAATTACAATCATGTGTTGAGTCTTCTTCTGTGTATCTTACCTTCTCAAAGGCATGCCTCAAAGCTAGAGGGTCATAAGGAGCTGAAGGAATAGCCTCAGAGAACCATGGAGGATTGTACCATCTACGAAACTCCCTCTCTTTGCTAGAGTACAAGTGACCAGGTGGAAAAGACTCGAAATGTTCACAATCATCATTTAGCCCCTTCAATTCTGATGAAATCCAGACAGAGCCTGAACAGAGTATGCAAACTAATCATTATTTATTCAATTCAAATCTCTTGTTACAGATACACATAAATTCAATTCAAAAGCAGGGCACATATTTGAAGATTACCATCTAGACCCCAACCAATGTATAAGGAAGTGACTCCAATAGCATCACGTGCCACTATAAAACTGTTGTCACGGGTATCCAACAGAACAAATGAAAATATACCATCAAGCATGTCCACAAAGTTTTCTCCGTGCTCCTCGTACTAAAACAGCATACAGGTGATAAGAACAAGAAGTACAAAAAATTTCTGTTGGTTTTTATGCATACATGATCAGGTTAGAATTGTTACAAGATTATACATAAAGATGACTAACCAGGTGAGCAATAACATCACAGTCACTTCCTGTACGGAACGTGTGATTAGGCAATTGTTTCCTGAGTTCTTCATGATTGTAGATCTCACCATTCACCTGGTTTTCAGTGGATGATATTTAACGTGAATTAAGAAGTAAATGTAACAAAAGGTATATGTTACTATGGAATACATTCCAGTTTTTTGTAGAACAACTTATGTATTATGAGTTTAATAATCAAAGTGTAAATTAGTGTAAACTAATCAGAAACAACTGTTGATACGATTTTGAAGGTAATTATAGTTAAAGTCTACCATCACTATTATTACCAATTTTCCATGCCATAACAGTGTAAGTTTAAATCATTGAACAAAGGCTTACCGTAACAGCAATAGTTTTGTCTTCATTAAAGAGAGGTTGATCCCCAGAAGCTGGATCAACTATGGCTAAACGTTGATGAGCCAAATAGCAGTCTCCATATTGGTGGAGCCCACTCCAGTCAGGACCACGGTGCTTCAACCTGTGACATCATCAAATTGTAAATTATTAACTCATTCTTCAAACTGTACTTTCTTAACTGAAGGCTTTGAAAATTTCCTTTTCCACTTTCAAACAAATTAACTTCTTCCATTACTTTCCAACTGTTGTACTTTTCCACCACAAAGTTACCAATAATTTCACAGCAAGGTGGACCCCACATGCCACTAGTTTATCTACATAAGTTAGTGATCTAACAAGAATACTTGTTCATTCTAGAATCCACTTAGCTTCTCTCCAAACATGTTTATCCTTAAATACTTGTTCCATCTAAAAGATTGGCATCATACTGCCCCCAATATTAAGCAATAACTATGATTTCAACACTTACATAAGTTTAACTCCTTCCCTTTAAAATATTGAATGAACTTGACAGTAGAAAACCAATATTCATTATTTTTACCACTTATTTACAAACACTTCTCTCTAGGTATTAACAAAAGATTAGTGTCCACCAATTTTTTTCACTAGAAGATACCACCACCAAAGTTGAAACAAAAACAAAATTATAAGCGCCAACTTTTTTATGATTCTTCTGCTCTGCTGCCAGTGTACAAACAAAGTATGATAATAAATTAAACAACTTTTGGACACTTAACTTTTCCAATTCTCTTATACGAAAGAATTATCTATGACAAGTATATTTTGTTCCCCCTTTTATCTCAATTCCTAAGTGTCACAGTCATCTTTACAGCTGGTTTAATTATATTTCAGTGTATTAGTTGCTAAAAATACAGTTACCATCATGCTGAGTTTCCACTTTTCAGTCACAGAAAAGTTCAGTTGGGTAAGAATTATTTTTTTTGGAATGGGAAAAATGCACAAAAGAAGAAACTTTGCCTAGAAAACATCAAAGTTGAGCAAAGGGTATTATTTGAAAAAAAGCAGGTGAAGATTAATTTTGCTTGTTTGATTTTGTGTAAATAAGAAGAAGACAGAGAGAATCATTGCCTGCGAGAAAGCTCAAGGACGCGGACCCTCTTGGCTTGTGATGAATCAGAGCAACCAAGCACAGCAAGTATGCCACACATTGCGTTATGATATGTGAACTACGACGAAGAGAGAAAAAGAAGAACAGAGAGAATGCAAAGAGAAAAAAACAAGACAAAGAGAGAAAGAAGGAAATGATTTAAGAAACGAAGATGAAGGAGTGAGACATGGAACGGACAACACGTAGAATGGTTCCTAGTTGAAAGAGTTAAGTGTTCAACATAACAACGTACTCCTATTTATATGCAAAGGTTGGACCCCAAACGGTGTCGTTTCGTCTGATGTCACTTTCATCGGTGGCGTGGGAAATTTAACCGGCTACCGGGTGTCGCAGTCAATCTCACAGGGACCACCGCCAATTTCCTCTTGCGCATCGCCACGTGGTTTGCTATGGGATATATTTGTCACTTTATTTAATTATTATTACATAACTTTTTATTTTATTATTTGATTCCTTTTCTATTTTGTGATGAGCGATTCGCTGCTTCCCGTTTTGTCTCGTCTGAAATTGAGGAGAGAGATGTTTATCACTTTATCCTTAAATTTTACAATTTTTTCTTTCGTTAAATTCTTCCAGAGTTTATGAGAATCAATTAAGTGTTACGTCACCTTGTGTTCTGTTTTTTAGATATTAAATTCTTGGAAGCTGGAAAAATGTCATTCTTATATATCTTAAGATTCTTATAAGATTACTTCATATTGAAATCGGATTTAATTGGGTTCTTTCGTCACCAATATTTTAATTTCCTAATGTAACCACTATTTTCTTTATTGATTAATTAATTAAAGACTAATTATTGAAGTTCCAAATTGACTAAAAAAAATCAATTTTTTTGTAGAATACTAATATTTAAAATATATATATATATATAAAATTTGCATAAAAACAGTAGATAATTTTGTTGTTAATAATAAACATTTTATTATATTAAATGGAAATAAATTAAACATGTGAGACTTTTTTAAGTTTGGTAAGTTATGAATATAGCTTTATCAAATTGATTAAATATGTATTATGATGAAAATATATATATACATATATTTATTTATTCTTTATGGGATTATTTACATTGTTCTTTTGCTCTTTCCTTAATCAACAATATCAGAATTACCAATTCTTGTTATTTCTACAAAGATGAATTACGTATAAATATTATTAATAAAAAATTATTTCGTTTCGACAAAATAATTAATGTTTATGTTTGAAATAAAAAAAAATTATATTATTTAGAAACTAACACGAGTAAAAGTTTATCCTAATTAATAGAGGGAAAAAATAGCTTAATGTTTTTACAAAATATTCTTAGTTTATAGAAAGTGGAAAAAAAGTTCATCTATAAATGAAACTTAGTTATAGTAATTAACTGTAAGTATCGATTTTTATATTACTTTATTATAGAAATGATAATTTTAAGAAAAATATCTTATCATTAATTACTTTAATTCAAAATATATATAATGTTTTAAACGAACAATACATATTTATATAAATAATGTAGCATAATTTATTTTAATTATATAATTTGTTAAATAGCATTGTTCAAGGTAAACGTTTGTAATTGAGATGGATTAATTAGTTAAAAATAAAATATTTTCTAAATCACCTTCTAAAATATTATTTGTGTTGTGAAAAAAAAAGAGTACTATTGAGAACAAATTCCCAATTATTTTATTTGAAAGCAGAGATTTAGTGAAGAAATAATAGTTATAAATTTAATTTATAATATAAAGTATATTAAAATAAAATTATTAGTTACTTTACTTTAAAAAATAGTTGGTTAGAGCATAGAGTGTATTACCTATAGTGTACGAGTGTTATTTTTCAAAAACATAATTTAATGTGTTACATTTGATTTTTGAATTACTTTAAATGGGAGTTATTGTTTATATATATAATCATTTCTTAGGAGAATATATCCAACACATATTACATTAGTTATTTGATAAAAATATAAAAGTTGTAACAGTATATTGCTTGCTTGAGTATCTTCTTTAGTACAAAATGGTTAATTATATATTTTTTTTACGTTAGAACTCTTTATCAAAAAAAAATTAAAAAATATGATAATAATTTTGAAAATAAATCGAAGAATTTTACATTGAATTACACGGAATTTTAAAATTTGTTGTAAATTTTTTCCTTTTCACTTCTTCATTGTACAATGACATAATTTGACCTTCTTCTTTGTTTTCTCTCCAACGACAATTGTGATGAGGTTGTGAATGTTTCATTTGATGTTGCTATGACTCACATTATTTCTTGTTTTCTTGTGACGAGTTTTGCATATTGGTCGTTTCTGTCTGATTGGATCAACTTTTCATTTTTTAATGAGGTTAGTGGTCTAAATCTTCGTTTGTTTTTTCAAATTAATATTGTGGTTGTTTTTTGGGATCTCAATCACAACACAGTCTCAACAAGACCACATATGTTACATTGTGTTATTTTCTATTTTATTATTATTGTTATGATTTTTATGAATGTTGAACTAATATTTTGCCTTTGTTTAGGCTCATATCCATCATGTAAGGAGGTTATGGGAGCACTTGGTAATGATAATGATGACATGATCACTACAAGAAAAGCATGATTTACATACGGATTATTAATATTAATATAATATAATATAATAATTAATAATAATAAGTATAAATTATATTAATAATAATTATAATAAAAATCATAATTTGACCAACGAACTTGTCTTGTCTAGTCTAGTGGTACAATAATAATGAAATAGTAATTGCTAATGTTGTTCCTCTATATATATCCTTACAATATGTATTAGAGGTTGTTCGGGGAACCTCCATGTTAAGTTTTTTAATGATACAATTATGAGCCATGTAATAAGAATGAGGTACTCCACATGTATATTTACTTGACTTCATACATTGAATGATTAATTCTCTAACTTGTATTTTTTTAAATTATAAATAAATTATGATTTTTTGTTTACTCATAATATTTTTATTAATTATAAGAGAAAAATATAAAATATTGAAGAGAGAGAATACATATTTATGGATTAAGCAACTTGTTAATGGAAATTAGCAGTCGCCTAATAACGTGGGGATTTGTAAATGCATTGGTCAGAAAAAATTGCTTAAAATAGCATTAATGAATTGAAAATTGATGTAATACAAAAAAAAATGTACCAAAAATAAGTGTGACAAATGACTTTTATTTTTGGGTCAATATGACAAATTATATATCTAAGAGTGCAAGTTACTTAAAATGAATAAATAACAAGCAAAATTTTCTTTGTTTTTGTGCAACGATTGTGAAGTTTTCATCTAAAATATGATTTAGGACTTCAATTATGATTTAGAAAAAGGCAAATTGGACACGATTCGTATCCAACAACGTATATAACATTATTTTTTATAAATATATCTAGAATGATAAAATAAAATGAAAAATCTAAAAAATTTATAGAAATTACTGTATGAATTATATTATTATTATATATAATATTTTTCAAATTTAAAAAGTCAAAATGATTACATTACTGGTTGAAGTAATTAAGTTGTAGAAACACTTACGCGTCTTATCGACGTGGCTTAATTTGATAGTGACTTCCTATTTATAACTTTATACTAAATTCAACTTTCAATTCATGTCATCATACGTATGAGAATATATACGCATCTTATTTAAAATTGTTCGAGGAAACCTCATACTTATCAATTTTAGCAAATACAAAAAAGTCAGAGAAATTATATTTTATCCAATCTATTTAGATTTTAAAGTTACTTTTAGATGGTCTTTTGTAGAAAAATTCTTTTAAGTTTTCTAAAAATATTAACGTTTTAGAATATTAAATTTGGTACGAATGCTTTAAAAGCAAGTCCAATAAATTAAAGAATCGGAATTTTTTTCACTAAAAATTCCTTAGGGAGGGCAATTTTTTTTTGTATAAAACTAAATTATAACTTTGGTTTTCGTTTTAATTGAGTTGTGATTTTGATATATGTTATTTTATGATTTTAGTCTCCGGATTATTAAAAAAAATCGTGATATTCGCCTATTCCTGAATTTTGTACACGTTTTTATTTATTTAACTTTTTATATTTTAATTAATTAAATAACTTATTGATAGTATCATCAAATATTGTTAGATTTTGTAACATTTCAAAAATACATCTAATTATCACAATACAGATTCTACATATTTCTATACAAGTTTAGAGTTTCTTAAAACATCTCTAATACATTATTAAAGTTTATAGAAATACAAATATTTACTATATAAGTTTCAAAACAACATTCTAAATTCTTTTAGACCTTCTGACACTTGTATGATAATTTGTTCGTATACATAGTACAGTTATCACAGTTCACAACACAACAAGAAAAACAAGGGTAAGCTAGTAAAAATAAATTTTTATAATATACACAATTAAATCAAAAGAGAAATCTAAATTACATTGATTAATTTCTCAATTATTCAATCTTCTTCAAATCCCAACACAAAACAATCACATAAATCTCATATGGATCTACACATCCAGAATATTCAACAAACATAATAACAACTGACGTCTTTCGAAATATCCATATTAAATAAGTCCTACCAGAGACTAACACTTGATCAAAACATTAACAGTGAATCCAATAGAAAGGGTCAAGGTAAGTTCAATACAATCCAAGACGTGCATCTCATATGTCACAGTGTCCATGAACTCCCCCATCAGCTTCTCACCACCTAATATCTTAATCTATGTGACTCTGAAGCTCGGAGATCTCTGTTACCATATAGGCATCAATATTTAATACACATACAAACATCAGTCCATACATTATTCCAAATATATGAGTTCAATTCCATACCATTTTCATCATACAATATCAATCAAAAAGCGATCTACAACATTCAAAATTCTATTTAACATTAAAAAAAAAACTTAAATACTAAACCATCAAAATCTAATATTTTTACAAGTTTTGAATCCTCACAACTCTTAATTTTCCCTTCCAATCTTCATCTATTTTAGAATATGATTGGACCACGTTGTAGCTGGCGAGTTAAAGAACATTTCTATCCGATCAGATTTTCAAACAGAGTAAGTTCATTTTTGCTCTAAATATCCTTTGTTCTCTGTTTTTCCTTAGGATTTAGTCATCAATCTTGGTGGGATCAGTTGAAAAGATTAATCCTCTCAACTTATTCTACTATATACTGAATTTTTGTTCTATTTGGATAATTTGCATTAAGCTCATAAATCTTGAAGCTTATCCAAACTGTGGAGAATAAAATTCTAGAAGTTTCTTGGAAAGCAAACAATTAAGGTAAAGGAAGCTAAATTTATTTTTTAATAGCACCCTAGGATATAAGATCTGAATGTGGAAGGGACATGGTCCTAATATTCAATTTCTCTTACAGGGATGTTGTGTGTTTATATATTATTTAAACTTGTAAAAATATTAGGTTTTGATGGTTTAGTAGTTAAGTGTTTTTTTATATATTAAATAAACTTTCGAATGTTGCGGATCGTGCTTTGAATGATACTGCATGAAATTGAATGAAATTAAATTCATACATTTGGAATAATGTATGGACTAATGTTTGTATGTGTATTAAGTATTGATGCCTATGTGGTAACAGATATCTTTGAGCTTCACTGATGATCTAAGTCACAAAGACTAAGATATCAAGTGGTGAGAAGCTGATGGGGAAGTTCATGCACACCGTGACATATGAGATGCACGACTTGGATTGTATTAAACTTACCTGATCATTTTTGTTGGATTCGCTGGTAATCTTTGGATCAAGTGTTAGTCTCAGGTAAGACTTACTTAATACGAGTCTTCTGGAATGCGTCATATGTTATTTTGTTTGTTTAATATCCTAGATGTGTAGATCCATGTGAGATATATGTGATTATTTTATTGTTGAGATTTGAAGAAATTTTAATAATTTGAGAAATTGATCATGTAATTTGGTTTTCTCTTTTGATTTAATTGTGTATATTATAAAAATTATATTTCCACTGGCTTACCCTTACTTTTTTTGTTGTGTTTGAACTGTGATGACTCTACTACGTACACGAGCAAATGATCTTACAGGTGTTGGAGAGTCGGAAGAGCATTAGGGTGTTGATTTTGAAACTTATATTGTAAATATTTGTATTTTTATATGTCCTAATCATGTATTAGGAATGTTTTGAAAAACTCTAAGCTTGTAGAGTAATATGTAAAACCTGTATTATAATAGTTAGATGTTATTTTTCAGGGTATTAAAATTATATAACGATTATAAAAATTACAATTTTCTATGTTACATATATTTATGAGAGGTCTAAAATCAATATAAAAAATATGTTTTAACTCTCATCAAAAGTGTTTTTCCATTAATGAATCAAATCCGTATACTAATTTATGATTATATATTTCATTCCATGAAATATTTAATTATTTTATATTAAAAATACTATATTTATATGTTATTTATGAGTTTTGTTTAGTTATTTTTGTATACCATGTTATATTACTAATTTAAAGTTTATATTTCCCCATAGAAAGCGGTATTGTAGTAAAAGTTATATTCTGGGGAGCCACTGAAAAACCCTTTAGTACAAATCTACTTTACATTAATAAAAATATAAGTAAATAGTGTAAATTACTTTTAATATTATCCAGCAACACTAGGTAAAAATAATGCAATTTCTTTTATATGTCATCAATCCACTATAAATTATATTATCCATAAAATTTATCATGTATTTGATTGGTAATATAACTCTTTTATAGTACAAAATTAAATATCATTTGTAAGTTGACTAATGATACAAAAATATCTATCACATCAAAAGTGATATTTAATTACTGAAGTTAATTTATAATTTTAATAATTTTATAAACAAATCAGCATAATATGACAAGTAGCATGGCGACAAAATAAATTTAATTTATGTCAAAAAAGTTTACCTTGTTTGTAAAATCTACTGCACTCACTTTTTGACTTAGTGGAAGCTAGTGGCCAAACTCATCTTTCACTGTACAGGAATATAAAATTACGTTACAAGTCATATTCCTATTTTTTTTCAAAATAATAATAATAATTAAAGAGGCGTTTCATTCATATTTTTTGAAAATATAAAAATATGAATATTTATTCTTATATTTATTAAAAAATTATAGAAAATAATTTAGAGTATTTTATTTTTTATATCTCTTTAATTGTACCGACTTTATTAACTTATATATTTTTTTTAAAAAGTTAATTTTAAACTATATTATAGCTTCCATTTTTAATTAATTTATTTAGTTACTTATGAAAAGTTAACTAAATATATTTCTAAACATGCATGCAAATAACATCCTTACCATAATATTTTCCTCAATTACATTCCTAAAAATATAAAACTATAATCTAAACTAAAGAAATGAATAAAGAGGAATTAAGAAGAACTAATTCAAACTTCCAAAAGGTTGATATATTCTGCTAAAGTTGAGGTGAAAGTCAATACGATAACTTCCAAAATAGATTAACGCAACAAATATCTTTAGATAGTACCTGAGATCAGTTGTAACGATTGTTGCAGTGTTGGTCACTCGGTTGCTCCCTTGTTCCTCAGTACTTCATTCCTTCAGACTTCAAGACTCCTTCTTCTTAATTCCTCAGAGCTCAATCAGGAGTTGACTTGCAAATGTACTCTGACGATCAAGTAAGTACCCCGTGAATGGTGTATAGTAAAACTGATAAAAAGCGTATCTTACTCCACTATTAGAGGTATTTATAACATTGAGTTTTGGGCCAAATGTCTGGTGGGCTGAATCTAGTATGTATCAGTGTTAGCTGATTTCTAGGGAGGTTACCCTTATTTTTTGGGACATTACCTAGATTTGATGGGATGTGACTCTGATTCGTAGGGAGTTTCTACAACTACCTTAACTATCATTTATTACAACTGCGCTTTAAATATACTTTTGACTGGTAGATCAGTCATCGAGGCCAAGTGATGTGGCACCGATCGGTATAATTATCGTGTTGAATGCAAATGAGGATTAATTTGATTAGATTTTTGGGATTCAATCGTTACTCTTTATTGTCTTTGTCTTTATGAGAGTTAGGCATTAGAGAAAAATATTTTAATGTGTTTATTTAATTTTTCATTTTTTGGTTTAAACTTATAATGTAGTTGCTTAGGCTACTCGAAATTTCTTTGTTTTTTTGGATTTAGTCTAGGCTCCATGTTTTTTTTTTTAATTTTATAATATTTTTCATGTGATGAAAGCCTAGCACGAGTTTTATAATATTTCTACAAGTTTAAATAATATATAAAAAAACAACATAATATATAAACAAACAACATCTTTGCAATAGAAATTGAATATTGGGACTACGTTCCCTCCATATCCAGATCTTCTAGTATAGGGTACTATTAAAAATTAAAGTTAGTTTCTCTTATCTCAATTGTTTGCTTTCCAAGCAACCTCTAGAATTTGAACCTCTCAGTCTGGATAAGTTTCGAAATATAAAAGTTTAATGCAAGTTACCTAAACAGAACAAAAATTCAGTATATTATAGAATAAGTTGAGAGAATTACTTCTCGAAAATGTTCTGGAAAGATGTCCTAGTAATACATTATTATTGTTATCGTATATTGATTTTTAATATTAATTGATCAATTTTAATTTCATGATTTTTTTTACAGATGCATTTTGATATTCCTAATATGAAACCAATAAAATTAAAGATTATATATAATATCACTTGCAACAACATAAATTATATTTCCTTAAATATTAATAAATATGTATGGATTTTGTAGACTTTACTTATGAAATTAAATAAATAAAAATTAATTATTGATTGATATTTGATTATAATATCCAATACCCAGACAATAAAATTGTTAGAATATTAAACTATTAGATTTAATTTTAACATCATAACAATCATAATATAAACTAAAAAAAATTATCAGATAAAAATTAAATTTAGAAAAAAATAATTATTATATTAATTAAATTAAATATTATTTTAAAATATTTAAAGTAATTTATGTTATTAATGAATAATTTCTTAGTATGCTTACAACATTTTAACTACTAACTTTATAATTTAATTAATTAGTAATTAAAATTTAAAAGAAAAATTGTTATGTTTTTAAATATTAATTTTAACCTAGATTAACTTTAAAATTACTAACAAATTATTTAACTTTATTTTAATAAGCTAAACAGAGATTTTATTAAAAATAGAAAATACATAATAAATATCTTGTGTTTATTTGACATATAAAAAAACATTATTATTTTGGTTGTTATGATTGGTATATTTAATTTGATGGGTTGTGATATTAAATTTGATAGATAGATATTATGTAAATAGTATAATTATTTCATTTTGTCTTGTTTCCAATACATCTCAATCAATCAACTTTTTGTCCATTCAACGTGCATTTGCCGCGTTTCCACGTGTGGAACTGGATAAGAACCTCACCCAACCACCTTCTATTCTTTTCTTTCAAACAATTTTAATAAACAAACCTAACATTGTAAAAAAACTCACTTTCCTGGAAACCTCAACCTCAATAATACAACAATAATTCTTAAGCTTTTTCAGAATAAACCCATTTAAAAAAAATATTCTATAAATGAACCGTTCCAATATTACTTATTAGAATAAACTTATTTATTATTCGCATTAAAAATTTGGTTATTGAAAAACCAAATTTGTATCATGTAAAGTATTATTGATATAAAAATTAGTTAATTTGTAGTCCTAAAAGAGCTGAATTTTTATAAGATTTTCTAATGTATTTTTTTAATAATTAATGAAAATGAGATCAAAATTTAAAAACTAAAATTAAAAAAAAATGCAAATTTGATAATTTTTATATATATATATATAAAATTTCATGTTAGGCAAGCAACTTGACATTTTAATTAGGTTAACACCTCAAGTAACAACAATCATTTGTCATCATATGACAAAAATATTATTAAAAAAAAATATGGGGACACTAAACCAAAACTCATATATTAACAAAAACGATACATATGTAGATTATGTTTATTCCTAAATAATTCTAAGAACATACTATATGAAAGCCCATTATTTTTTTTTAATGAAAATTTTCATGTTAGGCATCACTATGCAACTTGACATCTCAGCTAGGCTGACATCTCAAGTAACAACAATCATCTGCCATCACATGAAAAAAGTATTATTAAAAAAAGGAAAAAGAAAGAAAATACAAAAATATGGGGGGACTAGACCAAAACCCACATGTTAACAAAAACGATACATAGGTAGACTATACCTATTCATAAAGAATTCTAAGAACAAACTAGATGGAAGTCTATTATACCAATGAAATGATTGTCTATGAATGAACCCTAAATTAGCCAACTTATCAGCACATGTATTTCCCTCACGAAAAATATGAGTAACCCTAAACCTGATTGTCCTACAGAAATTAAGACAAGTATTCCATCGATTACGAAGCATCCACGGAACAGTAGTCCTAGCAGTAAACGCAGCACAAACCAAGACAGAATCACATTCAAGCCAAACATTAGTAAGTCTCATCTTTTGAGGTTCCTCCATAGCATGTATAACTCCATAAAACTCAGCAACCAAAGCAGTTTGAACTTCAAGAAACCCTGAAAAAGCACCAATAAATTCTCCCATACTCCCACGAAAAATACCTCCACAAGTAGCAAGACCAGGATACCCCCTAGCAGCCCCATCAGTGTTAATTTTAACCCAGCCTGGTGAAGGAAATTCCCATCTAACTGGAAGAGGATGAAGAACTTTCCCACTACGAGTCTTAATACCAAAAAACTTAATCACGTTGAAATCCAACATATCATTCTTCATTGAAGCTTTAGATGAATTTCCCACTAGACGAGTTAAATCTTTAATTACCGAAATAGCCTTAGAAACCTCAATCTTATCCTGAAATCTAGCATAATTCCTCATACGCCATATCATCCATATAGAAAAGGTTGTCACAGCAAGTTTAATCAATTTAACCAAAGGACTACCATCACTCTTAATAAAAGAAAGAATATCATCCTTATTAGAGAAATGAGAAGTAAGAAAAATCTGTCGAACCCAACTCCAAATATGTAATGCATTAGAACATTCAAAAAATAGATGTTGAATAGATTCTTCATGCTTTTCACAAAGCGTACACATAGAACATATATGCAAACCCTTATTCTGAATATGCAGATCTGTAGGAAGTCTCCCATGAAAATTTTTCCAGAGTACTAAAGTTTTGGAAGGCGGAATAGATGAAGACCAAATGAACTTACCCCAACCACCTGGAACTCCTGGTTCCAAGAAAAAAGTCCTAGCCGATTTAAGAGTGAAACGACCAGACTCATCTAGAATCCAATTAGGAATATCTTGTTCCTCTCTAACCATGATATGATTAAAAAAAATGCGGCATCTGTTGTAAAGATAAGGGAATATTCCAATCATAACCTGACCAAAATTGAGAGACTGTATCCGGAATGTTAGCCCCATCAGATAACCCTGCAATATTTGCTAAAGAAGTGGTAGAACACCATTTATCATTCCAGAAATTAATAAAAGAACCTGTACCAACAGTCCAAGAAGTATAATCAAGTATGATAGAATAAAATTGTTTAATTCCAAGCCAAAGAGAGGATGATCTATAAACCATTCTAAACTCGTATTTTGATTTAAGAACTCTGGCTTTCAAGAGTAAAGACCAAGGTTTGTTGCTATAAGCGAAGTTCCAAGCAAGCTTAAGAAGATATGAATTATTTTCATGATGAAGATTAATAATATTCAAGCCTCCATCCTCAAGAGGTGAACAAATTTTCGCCCAATTAACAGTAGCGATACCTTTTTTCATAATATCACCAGTCCAAATAAAATTCCGGCACCACTGCTCAACTTGCTTAATAAGAGAAACTGGCCATTTATACATATTAAAACTATAAGCTAGAAATCCAGTAATCACTGTATTGACCAGCTGGATCCGACCCATCATGCTAAGAGATTTACCTTTCCAAGATGCTAGCTTCAATTTGACTTTATCAGCCAAAGGTTGAAGAAATCGACACTTTGGAGCACCAACAAAGATAGGCACTCCTAAATAATTGAAAGGCAAACAACCATGACTACAAGAAAGAATATTTTGAATTTTGGTGACAAATCTTGGAGAATTATCCATGGTGAAGAAACTACTTTTAGAGTTATTAATATATTGACCAGAAAAATCACCATATGTTTTAAGAAAAGTACTCAAATTTCGAAGAGACTTAATATCCCCCCTACAGAAAATAAAAATGTCATCAGCATACAAAATATGAGAGGGAGTGGGATAACCTTTCGAACTAGCCATATTTAAAATCTTCTTATCATTCACAAGCTTAGAAATACCTCTACTAAGAACTTCCTCTGCAAGACAAAAAAGTAAAGGAGACAATGGATCACCTTGTCTTACACCTCAACTGTAGGGAAAAAAACCCACCAAACTACCACTTATTCTGATAGAAAGCATAGCTGAACGGAGAATTGTACTAATCCAACTGACAAACGAGGGGTGAAAACCAAAGCGTTTCAAAACTAATAATAAGAACTTCCAACTCAGAGTGTCAAAAGCTTTATGAATATCAACTTTGTAAGCCACATTACCTCCTCTAACCTTTTTAGAAAGCATATTAATAGCCTCAGAAGCAATACCAATGCAATCCTGAATCTGTCTACCCTGCACAAACCCATATTGATTAGGAGAAATGATTCTAGCAGCCACAAGAGCAAGCCTATCCGCCAGTATCTTGGAAATAATTTTAAATTTGAAATTAGCAACAACAATTGGCCTGTAATCTTTAATGGAATCAGCACCCTGAATCTTAGGAATAAGAGATACCACATTACTGTTCATTCCAGGGAGAACCCAATTTTGTTTAAAAAATTGTTGAACAGCATTACAAACATCTGTCCCAATAATTTCCCAGCAAGAATGATAGAAAACACCACCAAAACCATCAGGACCAGGAGCATTATTACCGTTAAGATGAAAAACCGCATTCTTGATTTCAGAAAAATCAGGACATTTAATCAACATCATATTTTCCTCAGAGGAAACCATCGGAGGAATATAAGTACCAATAAAATCTTCCATATTATCAGCATTCAGAACATTAGAAATAGACTCAGCATAAAGATTTTTATAAAAGTCCAAAATATGATCCTTAATGATTTTAGGATCCTCCGTAACCTCATTATCAATCCGTAGACGATGAATCCCACTAGAATTATTTCTCCTTTTGACCACAGCATGGAAAAAAGTTGTATTTCGATCTCCATCCTTGAACCATAACATCTTAGCCCTTTCTTTCCAAAACAAATATTGACAGTGAAGAGCATGATCAAGCTCCTCCTTAGCAATCTTTTCTTGACAAAGAAGCCCATCACTATCAGACAAACTAGCAGTCTCTAAGTTTTTTTGAATACCAAGGAGGATACCCTGCTTAAGAAGAACTGCATTGTGAACATTACCAAAAGAATTTTTATTCCAGTCCCGGAGCTTAAGTTTCAACCTTTTTAACTTATGTTGCAAGATAAACATAGGACAACCAACAACCTTATTAGCCCAAGAATCATGAATAAGCTTCATACACGAAGTGTCCTGAAGCCACATAGAAAAGAAACGAAAATTGCTAACCTTCCGCAAAGAATTACTAGCAAGACTAGCAAGAATAGGGGAATGATCAGAACAATTTTTAACAAGAACTTGATAAGTACAAGAATCTCATTCATCCAGACACACTCCATTACATAAAGCCCTATCCAGTCTTCTGTGAATTCTATGCAACCCTCTCCTTCCGTTACACCAAGTATAACAAGATCCAGTAAAAAATTTGGACCATTTCTCGATTTGTGCGTGTCATCCTTGCGCAGGGGCCATGCTAATCTTCTCTGTATCGTTCCAATTTTATCAGATGTCCCCGAAAGGACTGAAAGCCCATTATACCAATGAAATGATTCTCTATGAAGAAATAATAAATTAGTCAATTTATCAGCACACGGACATTTTATTTCAACTATATTCTCTACACTAATAATATTATTTAATGTTGAAAATTCTCTGAAAATTTAAATTTACCTCAATCTTATAAAATTGAGTTGTAAAGACTTGCATTAATTTATATAATATGTATTCAATAAATTTTTATTAAATAAATTATAAATAACTCTGATTAAGGAGTGGATATTAAAAAATTTAAAATCCATAAAAATATGTTTATTTTATTAAATAATGTTGATACATATTTATTTGCGAAAACTAAGTTTATTGTGGAATTGTAAAATTTAATAAGATTGTTTTTCTTGTACATTATTTTACTTATATTTAGTTATATACGACAAAATTATTCATTTTATTGACGTCTAAGTTTATTCTAATTGAATGGTAACTAAAATTTATTCCATATTCCAGTTTAACTTTTTAATTTTTTTTGTTGATTTTGTATTTTTATTTTTATTTTTTTTCAAAATAAAACATATAATTTACGTAATAATGTGCTCTTTTACTTTCGCCAAAACTCGTTCTCGTTGGGTTGAGTGGGGCATTCGAGATGCCAAACTGTGACAAAAAGAAAATATATTTATTATTGATTCCTCCCACTTTTCTATTATCCGAATATATATATTTTTTTTATATTTTGCAACGTATATGGGGACGTGTTTTTTTTCTATTTCTTTTGTCACAAGTCTTAAACATAATTATGCGAACTTAAATGTAGCTTAACCTAGTGGATTTCACTTAATCATCTTCTGTTAGTTAATTATTGCCAATTGATGAGTAGTGGAAGTAGTGGTAGAGAGCATCACATAAGTATTCCTTTTGCATCAAAATATTGGGGTTGAGTGCTAGAATATAGCAACTTGGTTTAATATTCATTTGATTATCATAAATTATTTTTTCTAATGATTTAAAATATTTACTGAAGGTTCATAAATTTGTAACTCAATTTTTAAAATGAATTAAAGGTTTATTTATAATAATTTTTGTTCCAACTTCACGTATGAAGATAATATTGTTAGATCAATCTCCGCATTCGAAGTATGGTCTGTTTTAGAGGTCAATGTTTTACTATAATTTTATCCTTAAAAGACACTCGAGTGAGTTGAAGAGAAAATGAGTATATAAACCACCATTAATTATTTTAAGATCGAATTTAAGATGAAAAAAAAAACTTTAAAATCGAATTTACTTTATTTTACATTAGTGACTTTTAAAACTCTATTAGCATTCATTATACTTATATAAATAATGCATGGTTACTCTTCTTGATATATAAGTGGTAGTTGTTTATTGTGACTCTTCATTAATTTAGGAGTCATGATTGATTTACATATAACTTGGTGTTTTACTTTCATGGCTGGTCTATCTAAAATTCTTAAAAAAATAATAAAAATTAATTAAATTTTACAAAATGGATTATAAATGAAGTTTGTACAGACTTAAATACTATAAAAGAAATTATTTGTGATCAATATGAGATTTCTATCAACAACCTTAATTAAAAAGGATTATTTGTTCTTTTATTATAGTCATAATTTCTGAATCTATGTTGTGAGTTTTTCATGATATTAATAGTTTTTTCCTTTCATGATTCCATAAATCAAGATTTTCGTGATTATATAAATTCGTACCAAAGGTTTTATTTAGTTAGAATTAACACTAAGGTGTATAAGGTCCCACAATGTTCGCGTACCGCAAGATAATAATTGTTAAGCCATCTTTAAAATATTCGAACAAGGTTATTTAAACACTCTTATTAATTTTATCTTGAGGGTTACAATAACCTAAAGGCTAAAGAGAGAGAGAGTAAAGACTAGAACTAAATATATTTATTATTTTATTCATGTTGTCATAAAATCTATATTTAGATGAAAAATATAATAAAACTTTGAAATGTTAAAAAATTGATTTTTCTGTGTTTATAAATATTTTATAGTGAATAAATCAATTCAAATTTCTTATATTTTAATTTCCTAGTTTACTTTGTGTAATTTAAATTATATTACATAGTAGTTAGCTTCAAGTGTATAATGTTAGAGTAGAATGAAATATGTAGACGTGAAAAATAAGAGAATGTAAATAATTCAAAATTTACTAATTTATAAAATTGTAAATAATTAAAATATTTTCACATTTTATATATTTTATATATTTTACTTTTTTTTAATTTCCAATTTCAAAAAGTATTTTAAATTCTTTATATTATCTAAAAAAGTTCATCCAAACCATATAATTGAACTTAAATTTTTTTTCTGTAAATAACACCTATGGATGTTTTGGTTACTTGAAATTAAATAAGTAATTAAGTTAGAGAGCTAAAATACACAAAAGTTAATAATGAGAAATTTCTCCTTAAAAGCTTATAAAAGAAAAAAAAAATGAAACTAACTTTTACACATTAATAATAAAATTTTAGAAAAAATTATGCAGTATTCTCATCTCTAGTTGAATGTTTGATCTCCAACACATCATAATAACGACCCGATAGCGGGTGACACGATAGACCAACAAACACTCACTAAGATAGGTTTTAAATGACTCTGATACTATATTACGAAGTGAACTTTAAGTCTAACTCAATCCATAAAACCGGCTCATGGGATGAGGTTTGCACTCACTTATATACAATGAAATATTCTCATATTTAGTCGATGTGAGATCTCCAACTTTTTTCTTATAATTTTTTATAAAGAAACTAAGTTCAAACAAATTTAAAATAACACATAAATTGTGTTTTTTTTTTTAATTTCAATATTCTCAATATTATAGATACCCATATGACATCACATTTAAGAAGATAAAAAAAGGAGTATTTATGAAAGAAAAAAAGAAAAGAAGAAGTAAACCTAAAGTCATTGTCCATAGAAGTCATCTACATAGAATGGAAACAATGGCTTGAGAAAACAATGTCTTATTTTGCATACAAATCTTACTGACTTTTAGAGGTTACAAAGAGTTGTTTTTGTTCTTAGTTACAATATACTTTAGGACTTTCGGTATCTCCGTAAGGTCGTGCTTCCATTGTTGTTTTTTTGCTATTTCCTAATCTACATAAGTGTACAAATTTCATTGACCATCACTTTTTAATAAAGTCATCTTTAAATTCTATAAATAACACTACTTAGTGTTTTTAACTAAATCAATAGTAAATATGTTTGTTTCTACTTACTTTAAAAGACCTTTGTATTCTTCTTCTTTTTTCCCTTGTGCATACAATACTATTCCTTAATTAACTTTCTAATTAACCAGTTTCTATTGAAACTATTTTTTGTGAGTATTAAATATTATACTCTCTAACTAAATTAAAGTATAATTAATTTAGTATCTCAATATACATATGATTGTTATAATTGTAGTTAAAGTTCGTTAGATGATTCTTAGGATTCAAACTAAAATGTTCAATGTGTTTTTTCATTCATCCATTTATCTATTATTTATAGGTATTTTAGTTTATTATCATTTTGATTTATTTGTTCACCATTTTATGTATATTAACCCTTGCTTATTTTTAAAGAAGCTCTCTAAACCTTTTCTCATCTTGTTGTTTAATTTTTTTTTTCTAAAAATATACAAATCAATAAAGACAAACATATCATTATAATTCTTAGAGATCTCATGTCGATTAGAGATAAGACTAATTAATAATATATATATATATAAGTGTGTGTAAATCTCACATTACAATTAGTTTTTGTAAAATATTTAGTCTCACGTACGGGTTGACAGTTTCAACGTGAGGAGAATGAGTTGGAAATCCTATATTGATTAGAGATAAAACCAATTTATAATATATAAGTGGGTACAAATCTCATCTTACAAACTGATTCTGTAAAGTTTAATTAAACTTAAAGTAAACTTCTTAAAAATATTTTCACAAAAAATATGCATAGATCACTATATTTTTTTATTAAAATACGCATAAATAAATATAATTACTACAATACTACACATTGATCTCAAACTCAAAAAAAAAAATATAACCCTAATATAAGAGTTATAATAGATATACTTACTATAACGTTACAATTATTGTTAGTTCTAAACGTATTTGATTATATTATTGATTATACCATTAGATTCTAACGATAAATGGATTATATATGTGAGAAACTTGTTGGGGGACACAAATAATTTAATTTGGGATGGTCCTACTAATTATTGAAGCTAATGAGACAAGACAATGTTTTTTAATTAAGACACGTTAATTATTTTAATAAATCGTGTAATCTTCGCCTAAATAAACTACTACATAATCGCGATATCGTGAATAAAAGAAGCTAATACAACATATATTACTAACTCATCATGAGTGCATAGTTAACAACTACTTTTTAATACCATAGTTAATTAGTATATTATTTTTATTTAATTTTATATAGTATACAATTAAAATTAATTATGTAAGGACAGAAGCAGAAGCAAAAGATACCAATGACGGCTTTGTTGACCTAACCTCCAACACAAGGAACTCAAAGAAACAGGTACACCTCTTGGGAAACCCGTAATTTCCTCACTTGTTGATTATTTTTCCTTTTTTTAATATATATCATAATAATTTGTAAAATTAACATGTTATAGAAGAATCTTTTAATCAGTAAATAATAAATAAAATGAAAATAGATACTTTAGAGTTGTCTCAATCATTATACATAAAATGATTAGACCAACCTGTTTAACAGCATCAAACTCTACAGATCAACAAATCAATTTCAAAGATACAAAATAGGTCACATTAAACGAATTCAACAATCCTTATAAAATATTGTCAAACTTCAATCAAAAGACACACAAAAACAACCTCTAGTAACAACCAAAAACTCACTATAACAATACTCCATATTATAAGATAATCACATACTTTCATCCAACAACAGGTTACAAATAATCTTAATCAACAAAAAAAAAAAAATTTTACCTATCTACTAACCTGAATCTGGAAAATACATTCTCTTCATAGCCACACTAACAATAAAAACAATATATATATATATATATATATATATAATTTAAATTTAAGTTGTGGAAATGAAATATTATAATCATATACTTACTTCCTGGATCTATATGCTTCAATTATATAAAATGAAGTCAAGAGTGTGTCAGCAAAGTTATTTAAATTTGGTTGTCATTTTAATTGACAAATTATCTTATATGATATATTTATTAACTTTAAAAAGCATGTCAACAATAATTTTGTTATTAGTAGATTGCATAAAACGTTTTATTCCTATGAAAATGTTTTTTTTTCTGAAAAATGACCCTCTTAGGGATTTGGCTTCTAAAAATTCTGCATGAAAAATACATCGAATAGCAAAAAAAATATGTATTATATAAAATGTAAAATAATACCCTCTTAGTTAGCTATTGTACAGTACGATGGAATGAATTATTTAAAATAAAATTGTCGAAATGACATGATATTCATATTTTAACTTAGCTAATCATCGAATAAAAGTTCTATTTAAGAAAGTTTAAATAGACAAATTGCAACACCCATTTATACTTTGCTTGAGTCGGTTGAGAAAAAATAGAGAATAAAAAGTAAAATTTGTAATTGAAGAGAAGAGAAGAAAATAAAAATAAAATTTATTTCTTTATTATTAATTTTTTATATTTTAGTTTAATATTATTTTTATTATTTATTTTATTACACTAATAATATATATGTTGATTTTGGCTTAATCCCAAGTCCCACATCGGTGAGTTCATTGTTTGGGAGGAGGTTTGAGGGTTATAAATTAAACTCTCCTCCTTCACCGTTAAATATCCCAATTTGTAATATCTTCTCTCATAATAATAAAAGTGAGCTGTTTTTGGTTTTTGCTGTGCTCGGAGATTAGGCTAAACAGGTCGAACTCCGTTAACAATTTTCGGGTGTGTTTTTTCCTCTTTATCTATTTTATTATTCCACTTTATTTATTCAATATTATTTGTCGGGTAGCTCTGTTAGGGTTTTGTTTTAGTGGGAAAATTACCCGTTTTTCCCAACAAGTGGTATCAAGAGCCGAAGGTTCGCCTTGGGTTGTTTGAAATTATTTGTAATATTGAATATTATATTTTGAGTTTGTAATGGCAAATCAAGAAGAAGAAGCGAAGAATGTATCCAGAATGTCGGGCTCCTCGTCATCATGGTCGAGGTTCCCGGTGACCACTTTGAAATTGGCGGTGGAAATATTTGATGGCACTGGACATTTTGGCATGTGGCAAGGAGAGGTCTTGGACTCTCTTTTTCAGCAGGGTCTTGATATTGCTATTGAAGGAGAGAAACCAAAAGAGATAGAGGAGAAAGACTGGAGCATCATCAACCGGTTGGCATGCGGAACTATTCTACGCTGTAAAAAACGAGACTTCTGCACACAAACTGTGGAAGGCATTGGAGGACAAGTTTCTGAAGAAGAGTGGTCAGAACAAGCTCCTGATGAAGAAAAGGTTGTTCCGATTTGACTACCAACAAGGTACTACTATGAATGCACACATCACTATGTTTAATCAATTAGTAGCAGACCTGTTGAATTTAGATGTGAAGTTTGAGGATGAGGATTTGGCTTTGATGTTGTTATCATCTCTTCCTGATGAATTTGAACATTTAGAGACTACGCTCCTTCACGGGAAGGAGAATGTGTCTGTTTGTTCTGCTTTATATAGTCATGAATTGAGAAAGCAAGATAAGATGAGAACCAAATCAACGACATCAGAAGAAGCATTGGTGGCAAGAGGTCGTCAGCAAAGCCAAACAAATGAGAGAATAGGGATGTCTAAGTTTAAAGGTCGAGCCGTTGCCAAAGATGAGTGTGCTTTCTGTCATGAGAAAGGACACTGGAAGAAAGACTGTCCAAAACTGCAGAAGAAAGAGAAGGTTCCGCAAGATGCAAATGTTGCAGAATGCAAAAGTGATGTGGAATCAGATATCTCTTTAATTGTCTCGCTTTCAGCATCATCGTATCCAGATGAGTGGATATTGGATTCAGGTTGTACTTATCATATGTGTCCCATTCGGGATTGGTTCTTTGAATTTCAAGAACTCGATGGCGGAGTTGTTTACATGGGTAATGATAATCCATGTAAGACATTCAGGATAGGTTCAATCAAGCTGCGGAATCATGATGGATCCACCAGAATTTTGCGGGATGTACGGTACGTGCCAAAGTTGAAGAAGAATCTCATCTCATTGGGGGCTTTAGAATCTAAAGGCCTAGTCGTGACGATGCGAGATGGAATTCTTAAAGCAACTTCAGGAGCACTGGTGATGTTGAAAGGCGTGATGAAGAATAATTTGTATTACTATCAAGGTAGTACAGTGGTGGGGACAGTAGCGGCAGCAACTTCTAGCTCTAAGAAGGATGCTGAGGCAGCGAAGTTGTGGCATATGAGGTTGGGACATGCTGGAGAGAAATCCTTGCAAATTCTTACCAAGCAGGGATTGTTGAAATGTACGAAGGCTTGCAAACTGGAATTTTGTGAGCATTGTGTTCTGGGAAAACAACGAAGAGTGAAGTTTGGCACTGCAATTCACAATACCAAGGGTATTCTGGATTATGTGCATTTAGATGTGTGGGGACCTGCCAAGACTCCATCAATCGGAGGTAGGCATTATTTTGTCACTTTTGTTGATGATTTTTCCAGGAGAGTTTGGGTGTTTACTATGAAGAACAAAAATGATGTGCTTGAAATTTTCCTTAAGTGGAAAGCTCAAGTTGAAAACCAGACAGGAAGGAAGATTAAGGTTCTCCGAACAGACAATGGAGGAGAATACAAGAGTGATCCGTTCCTGAAGGTATGCCAAGATTGTGGCATAGTTCGGCACTTCACTGTTAGAAAAACACCACAGCAGAATGGGGTGTCAGAGCGTATGAACAAGACACTTGTGGAGAAAGTTCGTTGTATGTTGTCTAATGCTGAGTTAGGCAGAGAGTTTTAGGCTGAGGCTGTGACATACGCTCAACATTTCGTCAATCGTTTGCCATCATCTGTTATAGATGGCAAAACCCCGTTAGAGGTATGGTCTGGAAAACCTGCAACTGATTATGATTCTTTGCATGTTTTTGGTTCTATTGCATATTATCATGTGATTGAATCAAAGTTGGATCCACGGGCAAAGAAGGCTCTTTTCATGGGCTTTAGTTCTGGAGTGAAGGGATACCGTTTGTGGTGTCTAGAGGCAAAAAAGACGATTATCAGCATGGATGTTACCTTTAATGAATTTGCCATGTTAAGGAAGGTAAATCCAGAAGGAGCTGATAGTACTTCACAACAGGTGGAGTGTGCCCGGAAGCAGGTGGAGTTTGAGCAGACAGTGGTGATTCCAACACGAAATACCACAAGTGACTCTCCTTTGGCAGAAGAAGAGTCAGATGAGGAAGAGGTTCCTACCCAAGAATCTCAACAACAATCAGCGCCAATTGCAGTTAGAAGACAGAGACGAGATATTCAGAAGCCTGCTCGTTTCATGGATATGGTTGCCTATGCACTTCCAGTTGTTGATGACATTCCATTCACTTACCCAAAAGCCATTATGAGTTCAGAGAGTGGTAATTGGGCGGGTGCGATGGAAGAGGAGATGCAGTCTTTGAAGAAGAACAAGACGTGGAAGTTGGCACAATTACCAAAAGGTAAGAAGGCAATTGGGTGCAAATGGGTATTTGCAAAGAAAGAAGAATTTTCTAATAAAGAAGATGTTCGCTACAAGGCAAGGTGGTTACAAGGGCCAAGTTTGAACATTGTTTAGACTTGGTTAATATTTTGCACATTTGAAGTTGGCGCCCGGAGGCGCAAATCTGAAGAACTGCAAAGTTTGTTTTGTTATGTTTTGAGAAGATTTGTATTAGGTGGAACTTGAAATTAAGCCAAGGTGGAGATTTGTTGATTTTGGCTTAATCCCAAGTCCCACATCGGTGAGTTCATTGTTTGGGAGGAGGTTTGAGGGTTATAAATTAAACTCTCCTCCTTCACTGTTAAATATCTCAATTTGTAATATCTTCTCTCATAATAATAAAAGTGAGCTGTTTTTGCTGTGTTCGGAGATTAGGCTAAACAGGCCGAACTCCGTTAACAATTTTCGGGTGTGTTTTTTCCTCTTTATCTCTTTTATTATTCCGCTTTATTTATTCAATATTATTTGTCGGGTAGCTCTGTTAGGGTTTTGTTTTAGTGCGAAAATTACCCGTTTTTCCCAACAAAATATATATATATATATATATATATATATATATAATTAACAACATAATCTATTATATGTTTATTTAGATATAATAAACTATATTTGCCTACAATTTTTTTATGTCAAAAGTTTGATATTTGTAATCTTTTATATCTTTTTTAATAATTACATGTTTTATTTATTTTTTAAACTTTTTGTCTCTTCATTTTATAATTCTTCGTTATTTTATATTACTTATATATTATATCACATTCTTACATTAAAAATTAATAAAAAAAACAATCAACCGATATTTTTATCCCAAAATTTGTAAATCTTTTTTTTTTTAAGTTTTCATGTTAGGCATCACTATGCAACTTGACATCTCAGCTAGGCTGACACATCTCAAGTAACAACAATCATCTACCATCTCATGAAAAAAGTATTATTAAAAAAAATGAAAAAGAAAGAAAATACAAAAATATGGGGGGACTAGACCAAAACCCACATGTTAACAAAAACGATACATAGGTAGACTATACCTATTCATAAAGAATTCTAAGAACAGACTAGATGAAAATCTATTATACCAATGAAATGATTATCTATGAATGAACCCTAAATTAGCCAACTTATCAGCACATGCATTTCCCTCACGAAAAATATGAGTAACCCTAAACCTGATTGACCTACAGAAATTAAGACAAGTATTTCATCGATTACGAAGCATCCACAGAACATTAGTCCTAGCAGTAAACGCAGCACAAACCAAGACAGAATCACATTCAAGCCAAACATTAGTAAGTCCCATCTTTTGAGCTTCCTCCATAACATGTATAACTCCATAAAACTCAGCAACCAAAGCAGTCTGAACTTCAAGAAACCCTGAAAAAGCATCAATAAATTCTCCCATACTCCCAAGAAAAATACCTCCACAAGTAGCCCCATCAGTGTTAATTTTAACCCAGCCTGATGAAGGAAATTCTCATCTAACAGGAAGAGGACGAAGAACTTTCCCACTACGAGTCTTAATACCAAAAAACTTAATCACGTTGAAATCCAACATATCATTCTTCATTGAAGCTTTAGACGAATTTCCCACTAGACAAGTTAAATCTTTAATTACCGAAATAGCCTTTGAAACCTCAATCTTATCCTGAAATCTAGCATAATTCCTCATACGCCATATCATCCATATAGAAAATGTTGTCACAACAAGCTTAATCAATTTAACCAAAGGACTACCATCACTCTTAATAAAAGAAAGAAGATCATCCTTATTAGAGAAATGAGAAATAAGAAAAATATGTTGAACCCAACTCCAAATATGTAATGCATTAGAACATTCAAAAAATAGATGTTGAATAGATTCTTCATGCTTTTCACAAAGCGTACACATAGAACATATATGCAAACCCTTATTCTGAATATGCAGATCTGTAGGAAGTCGCCCATGAAAATTTTTCCAGAGTACTAGAGTTTTGGAAGGCGGAATAGATGAAGACCAAATGAACTTACCCCAACCACATGGAACTCCTGGTTCCAAGAAAAAAGTCCTAGCCGATTTAAGAGTGAAACGACCAGACTCATCTAGAATCCAATTAGGAATATCTTGTTCTTCTCTAACCATGATATGATTAAAAAAATGTGGCATCTGCTGTAAAGATAAGGGAATATTCCAATCATAACCTGACCAAAATTGAGAGACTGTATCCGGAATGCTAGCCCCATCAGATAACCCTGCAATATTTGCTAAAGAAGTAGTAGAACACCATTTATCATTCCAGAGATTAATAAAAGAACCTGTACCAACCGTCCAAGAAGTATAATTAAGTATGATAGAATAAAATTGTTTAATTCCAAGCCAAAGAGAGGAGGATCTATCAACCATTCTAAACTCGTATTTTGATTTAAGAACTCTGGCTTTTAAGAGTAAAGACGCTATAAGCAAAGTTCCAAGCAAGCTTAAGATATGCATTATTTTCATGATGAAGATTAATAATATTCAAGCCTCCATCCTCAAGAGATGAACAAATTTTCGTCCAATTAACGGTAGCGAAAAAATCTGTAAATCCTTTAGTGCATATGAAATGAAGCAAAAATTTGTTACATCTAAAATATTTTGAATAACATATCTCACTGTATACTAAAATCTAACTTATTAGAATCATATTCTAAATTCATTTTCAACTTTTCTTATGTTAAGGTAGTTGATGTACTTATTTTGTAACAAAATAATATATAAATCTTTTTTAGTTTCTTATAAAATAATCAACGTAACCTAAAAAATATTTTAAATAAATATAACCAATCATTTTTAAATATAATAAATTATTTATAAAAGTATAATTTTTCATATTGCAATGAAGTATTTGTAAAGTTGTGAAAACTATTTTTTACCAACATAATAGATTATTATTAGAACTAAACGATTAATTGTGAAACTTTAAAAAAACATATTTTGATTAAGATAATTGATTATTATGTGTGATAATTGATTATATACAAATTAATTTAAATTCAACTTTGGTCTGTTAGATATAATCAATTATGGACTTAACATATGTTCATAAAAAATAGGAAAAAATATTTTTTATATCAAATTTTACTCAAGAAATTTTTAATTGATTGATTCATTTTACATTTTAATTAATCAATGGAAAATGTAATAATCTAACCATAAAGGGGTCAATATAAGGATCAAGAAAATAACCTTAGGTAGCAGTGGTACATTTTAAATGACATCTGAATATTTTATTATTAAAATGAAAAGAGCATATAAATAGAAAAATCAGTTATTCAGGTTTCATTTTAAAAGAACCACCATCTCTCTATATAAGTTTCATTTTCCCTTTTCACTCTTTTCTCTCCAAGATTTTAACCTCTTCGCTCATCAGTTTGACGATCGGAGTATGCCATTGGACTCCTGGAAGCTAAGACTAGAAGACTACCGATCAGAATCTCTAATGGACTAAGTTCATTTTTGTTCCTTTTTTCCTTTCCTTCTCCTTCTTTCTGAGTTTCTAACCTTTTTGCTTATCAGTTTGACGACCGGAGTCTGCCATTGGACTCCTGGCAGTGAACTGTACAAGATTGTCCGATCAAAATCTCAAATAGAGTAAGTTCATTCTTGACTCATTTTCTTAATTTTGATCTTATTAGGTTTGTCTTTGTCTATGCTTTGCATATGATTCTTTTAGTTTAGCTTCAGGGTTAATCTATGTTAACTCAAGGTCCTAGTTATATAGTTGGATTTTGATTAGGACTTTGTGGTGCAGGTTAATTACCTTTAAGCTTCTGGTACATTTGGAGCTCTTAGTGAGCATTTGTTATAGTTCAGGTAAGGAAAGTTAGTCTTATTATTTTCAATAAAATCCTAGGTTAGAAGATTCCGAATGTGAGGGTGACGTGGTCACCAATTCCAATTGTTTTTGCTTGCAAGATTGTCTCTTTTGAATAGTAAAGTAATATATTAACTGAAATAGTTGATTTTGAATATTTTATATTAATTTTAAGGTGAATAAGTTGTGGTGAATAAGTTGTTGAAGGTGTTTGTGATTGAGAATTGAAAGTGTTTGAATGAAAATATGAATGAGTTGAACTGTTTTAGAATATTTTGTTGAATTACTTAAATGAGATGTTTGATGAGAAATGGTTGTTTGATTTTAGATGATGAATGATTTAGAGAGTATATATTTAGAACTTAGTTATGTGTTTAAGTGAATTTGAGATATATTTGGATTGCTTAGAAAGTTTAAAATGTGATGTGATTGAATGGTGCATTAATGTGTTAAATGATGTATGTAATGAGGTGAAAGTGTGATAAAGACATAGTATTTTCAGGAAAGGAAATACCGTATTGAGATTGTTATTAGGGTGTATTGATTTGTGATTGTCCTGTGAATGAGACGATCCTGACTCTACTGATATAATGATATAATGGAATCACACATGAAGTTATTCAGTTGGTGAGAGTCGAAGGAGGTTCATTTGGCTGAGTCTGAGGTTTGAAAGAACTAATCAAAGCAAATCAAATGAATTTACCCTGTCATATGAGATGATGAGATATTGAGATTGATTATGCGCATGACTGTGTGGATAGTAGTATGACAGGTGCATGTCTTTGGATGATAATTTCAATACACGAATCTTCCGAAAGTAGAGTCAAGTGTCTGAGTATGCGAGTCAGTAGAAATATGACAGGAGTAATGTGGATGATGAACGTGATAGAACCTTGAAGAACTTGTGAAAATGTGTGAATATTGATGCTTTATGCTGATATTTAAAGTTTTATATTTGAACTTTTAAAAATATCTAGCTTACATTGTGCTTTGTCTTGTGTTTGTTTTCTATAATCTGTGATGATCATGTTAATTTACACAGGAGCAAATGAAGTTGCAGGTGATAGAGCTCTTCAGTAAGCAGTGAGATGAACAAATATTTTATGTTGAATGTTTTGTTTGTAAACTTTTGTGTAAATATTAAAATCCCTATGAAAAGGAATGTCTTTTTTAGATACAATTATGAGATAGTTGTATATATTCATATGTTAATTAGATATTTCTTGTTTTACTTTTATTTTATTATATATGAGTAAAATTAGGAATGTTATTCATTTTAATCATACATAAAGTTCAATTATACTTATCAAAATCAATTATAATTGGTGCAACTTGATTTACTCTTCCTCAACTTCATAAGATCCTGGTTTAACAGGGAAAGGAAACTATCAGAAATTTGTGCTATAATAAAAAAATTGTATAATGAAGATATGACTTCTATTTATAAATTGCGTTTCCTATTTACTTTAAAATTTAATATTAAAATATTACAATTTTACAATAACAAAGTTATAATTATAATTAATCTTGAAATATGTTTAACATAACTTATTAATGTATATTATAAAAAAGTAATGAATGTACATGTTAATAAATATTCATGGAGGTTTACTAGTATACCAACAAGATATTAGTACAAGTAATACTAAATTCGATATTTTTAAATAAATTACTGTAATTTACTACGTATTTATAAGTTTATACGTGAATCAATAAATTATTATATATCATAGATTCGATTCCTTTTTGGAATGTACATTAAAATAATGTTTTACTAATATATATTAATATATTTCTTTAAAGGAATGAGTCAATAAACTATAAATAAGATTTATAGTATATATATATCCTTTTTACACCATATGTCACGAAAGGACTGCTTGAATCTTATGCAGGACCTAAATTTTAGTTATTCTATCTGTTTCGGAAATAGATGAAAAGAAAAAATGCTTTTGTTAAATTGAAAAGAACACACTATTTTTTATACATTTTGATCGGCTCGGTTAAATTTTAAAAAATATTTTTTAAAATAATTAATCAATTATTTTAAAATCAGATAAAATTTTCTTATTATTTATTTTTGAAATAGAAAATTAAATTAATAGGTAAAAAATAAAAGTTGTTTATTTTTAAAACAAGTACTTTATTGAATTAAATACAAACAAACTATAATCTATAGAGAAATAATTTTTTACATCTCATTTTAAAATATAGAACAATTTTCAAATTATATTACACTTGATCACATCTATATAATTTTGAAATTTTGAATTTGTACTTTGCATATCACAGTTATATAAAGTGTACATTTTATTTTATGTTGTGTTGTTTTAGTAAAAGAAATAAAAAATAAAATGAAGAAATATAATATTTGACAGGTGTATGGGGAAAAGATTTTATCCTAATCCTTTTAGTGGATATGCACTGTTTTCCTTTTTTCTGATTTGACATAGTTGAAGTGATGAACTCTGGTCTTACACGATTTTCCATACAAATGACAAAACAAGTACTTTTGCTTTGCATTTATTCCATACAAACAAATCCCCTACCCACTCCATCAATAATTTCACTCTATTATTCTCTCTTTATCTTTAAGGATAATCTTTTCCCAAACTAATTCTTTTTTAAATTAATACTCATAATTTACTTAATAAAATCATGTTTTTGGACAACTTTCTAAAACCAATTCCATAATGTCGTTGTTGTCTTTTCATAAAAATTAGTTACTAAGAAAACTCTTATCAGGTGAACTCGATTTTCAAGACAATCTTGTTAATGAATAATAAAATATGAGTGTTTAATGTTTTTTTCAATCTTAGTTCCCAAAACCAACACATCTAAACTTTTTTAAAATGAAAAAGACAATTCTTATAATATATGGCATTATTTTTTTAATCTAATATTTATCTGTTTCACTTAGAATAGTGAGAAAAATCCTTTATATAGCTGGTCTTATCAATTTGTTGTCCTCAGGAAGGACATGTGGTACAGTTACGTATGACGTGGAACATCACATTTATTAGCGTCATAAATACATGGATTTCACTAATGGTAAAAAAACTCATAAAAGGGATAAAGTCAAGTAACAAAATTTTACGGTTTAAATTCAATCTAATTATTTTAGTTTCAATCTATTTAATTTATAGGTTTATGAATCAATCCATACTTGTAAAAATAAATGTGTATTTGCGTGTCTGTCTGTACTAAAAAATTTGCTGATAAAAAAATGTCTGTATTAAAATATTGTAATTTGTAAAAATACTATAAATAAGTTTGTAGGGATAAAAATTGAAGATTTTGAGTTGAGTAGTTAAACAGTTAATTTTGAATTGAGATATTGTAGACGTATATATTTTATTAAATGATAAAATTATTTTAATTAAATAAAGACTAAAACAATATACTACAAAAGAAAATTATTAAATAAAAAATATTTTAAAAAAAATAATTAATTTTAATTAAATTAGATATTAATTTAAAAATTAAAAATATTACTATTTAAAATAGTTTCTATTATTAATAAAATTTAAAAATTAATTTTTAAATTGATATCTAATTATGTATCAAGATTTTATTTATCAATTATTTTAAATTCTAAATTTGATAATTAAAATTTGAATAATTAATTAAGATTTTATTTATCACTTATTTTAAATTTTAAATTTAATAATTAAAATTGAATAACTAATTAGATACTAATTTAAAAATTACTTTATAAATTAAAAATTATTTTATATATGGATAATTTTCTAATTTATAAATTAATATTTAATTTAGTCTGACTAATTATTTTTATTCTATAATTAATTTTTATTTAATAATTTTTATAATTAAAAATAACATAGAAATATCTTAAAAATATTTTTTCACGTAATGGTATTTATGTTTTTTTATATTTGATTTTCAGTGAAATTTTATTGAATATTTGTTTATTTAATTAAGTGACTCAAAATAAAATATTTTGTTTAACACACATACGTGTATATATATATATGTTACAATTTATATATCAAATTATTATATTTAAAATTAAAATTGATTTCATTAATATAACTTAAATTTAAAAAATACATGTTTTGGTTTAAAATTTAATTTAATTTAGTGGATGAAAATAATAAGTTAAATTTATTTAAAATATGAACGAATACAAATTTATTATCCCGTGGAGGCATTTGACAGGTAACATGACATGCTCTGTTTTGTGGCCATATTTTGTTGGCTTCTTTTGAAGTGAGCTTCAAACAAAATGTGTGTCTGAAATGAATGAAAAGTAGCAAATAATGAAGAACATGCATATTCATAATTGCTTTGGCCAGAACAACCAAGGCATGGCAATATAAATAAACAACCATATCCCAATAACCCTTATGCCTCAATTATTTTAACTTATCCTTCATTCCTTTGCAACTTTTTCCCATTCTAATCCAACTTAAAAAACACAAACTTTTGTAGAAAAATTATTGAATTTGCAAGTTATGAAAGCACATTTGAAAAGGGGAAATAAATAAGTGAATTTGGTTTATTTATAATCGTTCACCTATGGTGATCAAAGGTGTAATTCCAAAGCATCAAGTGTGGCATCATTCTTAGAATAAAGCTATCAAAAATGGGATTTGATTATTGGAAATTGATGAGATAGTAGAAAATGAGGAGGAACCCAACTTGCAAAGTCTAATTGAAAGCAATGTGAGTGGAGTTTTTGGTTATGCCAAGAAGAACTTATCAATCTTGACATGTTCTATTCTGTTTTATATATGCCTAACAGGATTTCACCAATGAAGCTTGTTACTATAATAAACAAATAGTAAAGAAGAAAGTGGTTTGTGTGAATACTTGTAACTTTCTCTTTCGAATCAAAGATACTATACTATGCCAAATCCCCAATAATGGAGCACCTGGACTCTTTTTTTTATTTTATTTTAAAATGTTTATAAAAAAAACTAATAAACATCATTTTATTTACACTTATTAACTTTAATAATAAATTATTAGAATGTAATAATAATAAATAACTCCATTATTTTAATTAAGATTCATATAATTGAATTTATTTGGATCTTAACTATTATTTATGATAATTTTGTATTTTTAACTCAATTTAGTTTTTTTAATCAAAACAAGAAACAATTTGACATAAAGAATTAGAGAAATAAATCTGAAAATATCTCAGAAAAAGAATTGAATACAGATTTTTAAAGGAATATTCTCTTAAAATGTTGTTTTATTTTAGACCTAGTTTTTTTTTTATTATTATTATTGAATACAAATTTCTAAAGAATATTCTCTTAAAATCCTGTTTTATTTTAGACCTAGTTTTATTTTCTTTTTTGTATTATTCTTGTTTTACCTCTGTAAGGAAGACTAAACCTTTTTTTTGTTGATTCCTTTGTAATTCTCCATTGAGTTATGAGGTTTTGATCAATAAAAGTTTTGTTTTTTAATTCTCTATAATAGTTGTTTTAATATTCTAATATATTGGAAAACTAAATTTTTGTGAGAGGTTGTACTTGAACGCTTGATTGAAAGTCTTCCTTATCTTAAACTTTTGTTTCTTAGTTAGTTCACATTGTCCTAATTATTTTCTTAGGCGCATGATTGGAGAGAAAGGAGATAAGCATTCTCATGAAGTATACGCATGAAAGAAAGTGAGTAGTGATTAAACCAGTAGACACATGCTTTACTAGTGAGTTTCAAGTTGAATTATGCATGTTCAATTTGATTTAGTTTTGTATGAGAATTGAAGGATGATAATCTTTAGTTTACCTATTGATGAATTTCTACAGCAAATGCACCGTGTTGTTAAAAGTAATAATTATTCCTAAGTACAAATATCGATCTGACAAGAAACATTGAATTATTCTTTCTAAAATAGATTTGCAAATTTTTTTATAAAAATAGATTATCACATAATTTCCAAAAAAATCAAGGATGGATTAGTCAAACTTCTTTTCATCTCTTCTTCCCTTTGAGCAATAAATATATTCACCAAGTCCCTTTCTTACGGTGGCTTGAAGAATCTCCATTCCAAGCTTAAAATTAGAAATATCTACTGTATTAGTTTCTGCTTTTGGGCAGGTTTCAGGTTTTAGTTGTTTTGGCCCTTGCATGTTTTTTATTTCTATCTGTCCTTACACAACAATCAAAGAATAAGCTTTCTTTTTCAATCACTCTTTCTTTCTCTCTTTTGTGACTTATTCTCCTTCACATAACTTTGCTTCTAAAGTTTTTCATCATGCAGGTTATTGGTACCACCTTTTCTTGCAGCAACCACTATGTTACCTATAAAAACAACTTTATTCAATAAATAAGAAGAATATCGTATTATAATTAGAGAACATAAAATTTATTATAATTTTAAATGTAAGTTTATTTATGCATAATAACCCATGTTCCAAAAATCATAGATACTGGACAAATTGATCGAAAGGCTAATGAAAATTAAACTGGTCTAACACCACTAAATTATTTCTAGGAAATTGAACTAAGTTAAGCAAACAATAATAAAAGTACTGATTGTAAAATTTTGTTTTATTCATAAATTACTGAATTTATTTATTCATTTTAATGTAAAAATTCACTTACAATTATTATTAGAAGTATAATAATTATATATATAGCAAATACTTTTTGTAAGTTTTGAAAAATATTATATGAAGAATGTGTTTTATATAATATTTTTAAAAACTTAAAATATATTTACAATAAAAAATAATATATATATATATATATATATATATATATATATCACTACAAAAAAATCATGAAATAAAAACTAATTTGTAGAAACCAAAATAATTAGTTGCAATAGTAACTAAATTAGAGACCATTTTAGAAACTAAAAAGAAATTTGGTTTCTAAATTAGTTTATATTATTGTTAAATAATTTCTAAATTGGTATCTAATTAGCAACCAAGGTTTTTGCTATCAAATTTAGAAACTAAATAATTTTTAGTTAAAACCTTGGTTTTATGACCACCATGGGGCTTTTTTTTCGTTTTTATTAAAATGGGGTCGTTTTCAAAAAAATTACAAATATGGGCAAGTCGTGCCAACTTGACACGACTTTGTCACGTGAGCCTGAAGTCGTGCCAAGTTGGCACGACTTCTGCCACGTCAACCCCTGAAGTCGTGTCAACTTGGCACGACTTTGTCCATATATATATATATATATATATTTATTTATTTATTTATTTTTTCTTGTAAAATTTTCTTATTTAGATATTGACTAGTAAGTTATGTAATGTTTAAAATTAATTTGATACATAATTTTCTAAGGGTGTTAGTTTTAAGCAATAAAAAAATGAATAATTGTGTATGGATCATGTTTGACGATAATGTAATATATTAATTTGGTTATTAGATTAATAAAAAATATGAAAAAAAAAATGTTCATATTGCAGAACCGAAGGTCACAATAAAAGTAATTGTCCACACAAACAAGCTTGATAATAAAATTCAATTTCTAAGTTTGATTATTAATTTTCTCATTTTCTTTACCTAAGTATTTATACCTTCATAAAAAATTTATTTATCAAATTAATTTCAAATATTACATAACTTATAATTATAATTATAATTAAATAATTATAATATATATTTATTTTAAAACAAAAAAAATTAAAAAATATGATGTGGACAAAGTCGTGCCAAGTTGGCACGACTTCAGACTGACGTGGCAAAGTCGTGTCAACTTGACACGACTTCTACATATGAAGTCGTGCCAAGTTGGCACGACTTGCCCATATTTTTAATTTATTTGACAACAACCCCATTTTGGTAAAAAAAAAAAAAAAAAGACCCCATGATGGTCATAAAACCTAAAACCTTAGTTACTAATTAGATACCAATTTAGAAACTATTTAACAATAATAGAAAATAATAGAAACTAATTTAGAAACCAATTTTTTTTTTAGTTTCTAAAATGATTTCTATTTTAGTTTCTATTGTAACTAATTATTTTGGTGTCTAAAAATTACTTTTTATTTCATGATTTTATATATATATATATATGAGTTATTCAAAATGAAATAGATAATATGTTGGTGCCCTAACTTGGTTTTAAACGATTAATTATATTATAATCTCATTTATCTCATATTAAATCCAAATAAATTAACTAAAACAATTATATAATGAAATATAATGTATTTTTAACAAATATCTATAACGGCTTAAAGATATCTAAAGAATCACATACATATCCCTAATATCACATAGATCTAGGAATTATAGATAGATGTTCCTAACATCTATGAAGTCACGTATATGTTCTCATAAATTTAGAGAAAGTAAAAAAACATGTAGGAAATATTCTAAAAAATAATTTTATAAAATAATTAATTTTCTAATTTACATACATAAAACACAATTTAAAAATTTAAGATTCATTATTCAAAATTAATTTTCTTAAAGTCATGAAAACCATATTTTTACGAGAAGTAACAAAAGAATCAAGGCTAATGCTAACTCTAACTCTTTTATGGAAATTACGTGACTAAAATTGATACTAACTACAATTAAACTATGAAGTTATGTAATTTAAAAGAAATTGCTTTTTTAGCGATTATGTCACTTTAAAATAGTTTATCATCTATGTTTATATAATCAAGATTTGTTTTTTCATTCTAGAAATAAAAAACAACTATCTCACGTACATTGCTTGAAGAAACACAATAACTAATACTTTAAATATCTCCTTCTAATTATTTTGATGCGATTAAATTAGTGAATTTGTTTTTTAATGTTTTTGGGTAGTCGGTGAAATAATTTGGGAACTCTAATAATAGGTTAGATCGTATAAAACCAACCGTATAACGATATGTTGCGTAAGAAGATGCATTCCTTGTCATTGACAATTATATATATTTTCATATAAAAGAAAATGAAGTCATTGAAAACGAAATCCTTATATTTTTTTTCTTTTTTTCCTTTAATATTTCCCCTCTTTTGTTACATTTATTATTTAATCTTGTTCTCTTTTTGAATGTGATGACCACAAGGGATGTGTTTGCACAAATTCATTTTTAATATATAAAAATTAAAAATATTATATATATTTGACAATTCTGCACATGTAAAGATGAAATAATTTTAATATTGTATTATATTACATTATAATTCAAATATATTTTGTTCATGTAAGGGAGATGAATCTAGAAAACTATTGAAGGTTTCGTCTTGTTCCTTCCTTCGGACAGGTTGCTAAAACTTTATTGTGATCCTTTTGGTTTTCGTGCTATTCCTTCGGCTCTCAATCTCTCAGTCTCGAGCGAATGGCAAATGGAGGAGGTACCTGCAGAAGACACTCCGACTCTCAAGGCAGTAAAAAGGGTATTCGGCACTCGGGTGAGTATAATAATAATGACGTACCTTTCTATTTGGAATGTGCGCTATTTATATTATTTTAATTAACTTACCTTATTGGTCCCGATTAGTAGAATAAATCACACTTATGATTAGTAGAATAAATCACACTGACTTTGGTTTGAGCGTTAATTGGTATCAATCGACCTGGTCGTCTGTGGGTATCAGTCAGCTCGGTTAGAGAGATCAAATCATGATAGTTACCGGTCAATAATACCAATACATATTTAAATGTGTATTGTAAAAAAATTATTGCTAAAAAAAACTAGAAAAATTGGTTGGTTTGACAAACTCCAAAACAATCTCTCTCGCATGGATCAATAATTCTACTAGCGTGCGGCGACACGATGCAGTTGCGTGAGCAAAACCACTCACATCACTCAAAAACATTGTAAGTAGATTAATTAGAGTTTTCCCTTTCTTTGTCCAAATACTTTTAACAATAGAATATAAAGCTATTCATGGTTACGTTAGATAACCCAATAGTGGGTGGTTGAAGTTCAACATCAACTTCATCACATTTGCTCTTATTTCATTAATTAACTCATCGTGACTCTTAAATAATTGACACTTGTGTGGATTAGATTGGTTAAGGTTTCTAAAGTATTGTATTAATAACTTTATTAGTGGAAAGGAAACAATTACTTAATTAATTGACAACAACTTCAATTATACTACACATCATGTTTTCCTTATTAGAGACCGTTTAATTGTACTTCTGTTCTTGTAGTAGGTTGCACCAAGATGCTCAAAAAATTGTAATATGTAATTCAAATTTGGATTATTTAAACGTCTTTTCGGTTAAACTAAATTATGTCATTTTCGATACCATTAACTCTTGTTTTGCTTGAAATAAGTTATATTTTTCAGAAAAAAATTACAACTTTTGATCTAAAACTATAAACTATTACAACACTTTTTACAACTTTATAATTTATTACATTTTATTTCGATGAAAATAATATTTTGATATTGAGATCCAAAGTTTTATTTGCTTTAAATTTAAAATTTTCTTTATGTTATATACGTATTTCTTTTTACGTCTTATCGACGTATTTTATTTAGATTTTTTTACAAGATTCTGAATGTTGTATAAGTATCTTTCACTATATATAAAAAAATCCAAATTTGAACTTAAAATTTCAATATTATCCATTATTTTAGATCTATCAATATTAAAATATAAATTTTAAACTTAATTTAATTTTATAAAACACGATTTTCAAAATAAATTTATATCTATTTATATATTATAAAAAAATTTATTTTTATTTGGTATGTGATTTTTAGCACATATTTTTACATTAAAATTGTCAATTCATATATAAAATTATATATTTATATGTGATAATAACAGGTTAACTTCAATAAATTATCGTTAAAATAATTTTTAAATAATTTTAATATTATAATAAAAAATAAACTTTAAATATAACTTAATTTTATAGAACTAAAAAGTAAAATTTGTATCATTTATATATATATATATTATAAAAAAAACTTGATCTCTCGATGTGGATTTTTTAAAAATAAATAAAAATAATTGGAGACTAATTTGTTTGGAGATGAAAAAACATGTGAAAGTAAACGCTCTTTTTATGAACCATAAGTATGTGATGCCTTTATTATATAACCTATAAAAATGTTTGGATAAGAAGGTTTGAAAAGGATGTTGAAACAATAATTCAACATGGGAGGTTTGTGCATGAGTTCCAGAAAATAAAAATTCTTGGAAAAATAAGAAGACATTATTATTGGTGGTATTTTGGAGGATAAGGTCAACATTTTTGGCTGACGCAATGCCCAACACTTTCTACTTTCTTTTAGATTTTTTCATTAATTGGTGTTGCCTGAGACAATTCACTTCAATTTCCAAATTTTAATAATTTTGACCACTCTTTTGGTTCTCAATGTTTCTCTGCCATGCATGTATATGAGTTGAAAATGCGTTTAGAATTATGCAAACCAAGTTTAGAAAAAAAACATATTGGATATTCCACATAAAATACCAAGGATACTTATTTTGTTTTCTTCGCTTCAAAGTCAATAAATTAATTATTTTTAAATTGGTTTATTTTTCTGCTATAAAAATAAGAGGAGTATCTTATTCACACTTAAACTAAAAACGATGATATAAATGATTTTTTAAAAGCCTTTAAATGATTTTAAAACAATTAGGCATCGTATAGTTTCTTGTTTTTATAGTATTTTTGTACCCTATTTATTTCAAGCTCTTTTTTTTGTTATTGTGAACTGAAAATGCCGAGTCGGTCCATTTGACAAAAAGATAAACATGTCAGCTCAAAATAATTTTAAAAGTATCTTTTTACATGATTTTGTCGAGAAGATTTTTTATTGATAGAATCTATTTTTTTTAATTATACAATCCATAAATTATAAGTTATAAATTGTGTAATCTATAATGTATTATTTGGTCTTTCAAATTAAAAAATGGTAACTACAATTTTTCTCTAGATTATATAATTTAAAATAATTAAAAGCCAGTGAAAAACTCACTATTATTTGAAATATATTATAAAAAAAAACACTAAATGCTTTCAACCTTTTAAAAAAAAATTATCTCCAACAACACAAAAGTAGAGTGTTTTTTTAGCTTCAAAGAAATATAAAACACACAGCACGAAATGGATATTTGAAAAAAATGGGGCTGTAGAGGAAAATACAGGGGTGTAGAAAGAAATAATCTATTAAGAGATAACAAAACTCAATCCAATATATACAGAAAACCCAACAAATAAATTAGCCAAAAAAAAACTTTGTTGACAAAAATGCTGTGGAGTGAACATAAAACCTACACATGTTAGACATTAACCAAAGTTCACACAAGTAAAAGTAACTTATATTTCCTAATATTTGATTTGTGTTAATAATATTTGTAGTATAAAATAAATTATGTTAAGAATGAAATGCTTATTTTTATGGTACCAATTATAGTAAACAAACATATAGGAAGTGAAATAGTTACTTTTCCTTTTTATAGTTACAAAAACAAACCATTAACCAGAGAAAAATATGTGTTAATAACATATCTTTAATATTTTTCATCCTGATTAAATTTTGTATTGTATATACTTTTATTTATTTATTCATAGGAATTTAACATATGTAGAGACTTTATAAAAATTCACACGTATGCTGAACCAGCTGAACTAGCATGGTGTATCTGCTATTTAATTATAAATTATGATGTATGATAATAATTTTATTTTTAAAAAAATAGTTCAACGAACATATTAATAAAAAAAATAATTGATTCACCACATAATTTTTTATACTAATAATACACATCAAATGAACTGTAAACTTATCCAAACATTAAAATATCTTAAAAATCTCTGTCTATATATATATATATATATATATATATATATATATATATATATATATATATATATATATATATATATATATATATATATATATATATATGACAGCATTAAATAAAACAACCACTTTAATAATGAACCTTTAATATATTAGCCTAAATTGTTTCGTTCATGATGGTTATATTTTTTTTATTTTTGTAAGCATAAAATTAATATTTAAAATATATTCAGAAAATAAATAAAATATCTACTCGAAAAAGAAATGTCAAATCTTTCGTTTGGGCCGAATTAATAATTTAAGAGAGTCAAAGCCCAAATGAGTTGGTTTGGTTAGACCCAAATATACGAGTTCTCTATATAAACTATAACTCGTCCCTTCAACAACTTCAACTCAAATTAGGGTTTTATGCGTCTCACCTTCTGTGCTTAAATCTTTTTGTATATTACGTTTGGTCTTAGTTCAATTTTAGCTGAAAATCCAAAGCTTTTGTGCTTTTTTTGTCTCTCCGAAAAGCCTTTTTGTTCTTCTTCTGTTGTTTTGGGCATCTCTGGAGCAGTTAAATTTCAATTTTAATTTCTGGGTTTGCATTTTTTTACAGATTGATGAAATGGGTGTTCGTTATTTTCAATTGTTTTTGCTTGGCAAATGTGTATGACTTTGTATTCTTTGTGTTTAATATGGGTGTGATGTTGTTTATGGGTAGCTTCAAATTTGATATATGTTTGTTCAATGAGATTTGCAAATGTTTAGAAATCGTGAGGTTATTAATGATTTGGGATCAATATAATTTAGTGATTGAGACTAGTGTTTTGAAACTCTTGACATTGAGTTCTTACTTATCAGAAGAAGATCCAATCATCCTTGGATGATTTCTTGAATGCTAGTGTGTTAATATTTGAGATGGGGTATTAAAGTTTTGTTTTGAAATACCATAGCCTTAGCAGATTGTGATGAAGCAAAGTATATAATCCAACACTTGATCTGAGATATCTCAGTGATTGTAAACCATCCTTTATGCTTCTGAATCTACCTGGTTTTATACTCTCTTTTTTCCTTTTTTTAATCTCTTTGATTCTCTATATTTGTAGCAGATAGATTTGCTTTCATGTTGCTTGTTTCTTGCATTTTCTATTTCAGCTCATGAAGTGAAGTGGCAACAAATTTTAAGGTTCGAAACTGATATTTTTAAAGTTTAAACTGATATGGGTGCAAGGAGAATTTGCCTTCAAACTATTTAACCATTCATCAAGGTAAAATTGCACCTAGTTCTCTTATTTAAATTTTATAGGTCCAAAAATGTAGTTAGAAAAGAAACACTTCCCAAATTATCGATGACTTCAAACGATCAATAGTTTCTTACAAGTTTAAAAAGTAGTAGGTAACAAATAACTTAATTATAAAAAAAAAAATCATATAATTTAGATGTGGATTGAATTCAACTCCAATTTATATCACTAATGTGCCTATAATTCTAACACTTCCAGTCACATAATCAAAATGTTACGCATTGCCATCATATACAATAAATAAATATAAATTAGGAAAAATAAAAGAAAAATAAGAGAAAGAAACACTTGATCCATTAAAACACAATTGTCAACTTCATTTAAAGTATGTGAAGGTGTAAAAAATAACAACATAAATTGTTTAGAGTGTAATTGATGAGATCAAGGTGCTGATTTATAAATTATTTTGAGCAATACAAAAGTGTTTGGTAAGATACCTTAAAACTAAATTAATTTTGGAATTTTTAACTTATAAGCTACAAGCTAGGTATGATAACGGAGGACAAGCAAACTTTTCCTAAATCTTAAATTATAAATTAATCCTAATCTCACATTTCTAAATAATTCCTTAATGCAAAGATTATTTTCTTTTTTAGTTTTGTAATCTGTTTTTACACCTCGCTAAATTATTTTTTTTGATTTTGTGAGTTATGAAAGAATGACAAAAAAATTAATAAGATCGAATGTTGATTTTTTTCTCAAATTAATAATAAAAAATATCTTTCTATTTTATTTTATTCAATTTTTATATTATTTAAAGATAAATAATTTTAATCAATATTAACTTATATTTTTATGACACAAATTAGCTCAAATAACTTAATAGTCTTATTTAATTTTTTTTTAATATTTAAACATAAATAATATCAAACAAAAAAATTAAAAGAAAAAAAAATTAAATATAACATTTTACTAACTATTTTTTTTTATAGAAAAAATTATTTAAGACATTTTGAGTTTTTAATCTCTTTTTATTTATATATATATATTTTTTATTAAAATAAAATTAATGTAAATTAAATATTTTGTTTATTTTAATTTGTGTTTTAATTAAAGAATATTATTGAAATTAAAAAAAATACGGAGTTACAAGAAAATGTAAGGAGCAGGAGGAAGATTTACCTCGAGGACTCTTAAGACACTCAAGCATGTTAGTCTCTACGCCTAGCTTGCATTTTTTATTTATTATTATTGTATAGTATGGTATCTCTGTTAAATATGTTTAAATATTTTTATTTATTATTTCATTAATATCATATATCTAAAAGTGTATACTTGCAGTAAAACATTACTTTTGTAGCATACTTTTGAAATTAAAAGATTACAAAAAGAAGTCTTTTATATTTTTCTAATTTATGTGCAAGATGCAAACTTTGAATTATGAGAGAAATACAAACTTATCTATACTTGTTACAATTTTAGGTAGCACAAACAAAAACTTTTGTCATGTCTAGTTGTCACGTTTTTAAAAAAAAAAATTAAAAAATCATATTTATCTAAAGAAGAATGTTTTACACGTGACGCATTGTGAGACTTCATGAGTTTTTGTGAGAAGCAAATGGATCAATGTTTCAGCTGGTCCAAAACGAGGGAATCGGCTCAATATGCGTAGGTGGTTTTTGAAATAGGGATTTTGAATATGGTTTTTCCTTTCCGTGTATGGCTGTGCAATGGTGATTTCAGCAGATATTGCATAACAATGATAGAGCACCCCTTTTGGTAATGGTTTTGAATTTGCGATTTGTAACACTTTTTTTTGCTATATATACGATGTTTGTGGCATGGTGAACCTCCATTCGCATTGCATTCAAATTCTTTTTTGTTTGTTCACTTCATTTCTTTATTGGGTTTTGATGATTTTTTTAAGGGTTTTCTTCTCAAACTTGCTTGCTTTTGCCTTTTGTTCACAGTTTCAAACTTTTATTTTTTTTCTCTTCATCTATTTTACATTAATTTTCTCCACTTTTCTTGATATATAATGAATTAGAAAGAACAGGAAGGTGGGGTTGATGTGCGGTAAGTCAATGTCAATGTTAATAATGGGCAAAATACCTTGTAATGGGAAAACACTTTCATGGAAGATGACATCCCGACTTGTAAAAAAAGTATCTGCATCTATATCAAATAAATTGTATGCTTTTTTATTGGGAGGATAACCAATGAAGATGCACTGTCGAGCACGCGAACGAAATTTTTGCTTAGGTGAAACAACAGTTGCATAACAGAAACAACCAAAAGTTTTTAAGTGAGAAAGTGAAGGTGGACAATTATATAGCATCTCAAAAAGGTGATTTATTTTTTAGTAAAGGTGTTGACAAACTATTAATGATATATGTGGCGTTTAAAACGCATTCTCCAAAATTCTAATGGTAAATGGGGCTGAAATAAGAGGGTTCGTGTTGTGTTTAAAATATGTCTATGTTTGTTCAGGAGTGTAGATACAAGTGCGTTGACATTCAATACCTTTTTTGAGAAAAAAATTATGCATAGAAATAAATTTCAATCTGTTGTCAACGCGAATGGTTGTAATAGATGCCTAAAATTGATTTTGTGTAAAAGTAATGAATGTTTATAAGAGATGTTGGGTTTTAGACTTCTTACTGATAGGTAGTAAGGAAGATGCAAGTTGTAGACACGCCGAAGGATGTCCGAGGCGCTTGTGCCAAATCAGAGTCGGTCGAAATTTGACATGCGTGAGCTTTGTTTGGAAGAGTGGACATGTAGTATAAGTCTGTGTGTTGTTTACCCGAGCCAATCATCTTCTAGTAGCGAAGTCCTGCAAAACGCAACCATGTGGAGTAAAAACGACACAACAATTTAGTGAACTGGTTATCTTACTCACGGACATGAGATTTTTAAATTAAAAGAAGGAACACAAAGAATATCTTTGAGAGTGATTTTGTCATTGAATTTAATTGTGTATGTAGATTAGATGGGCGCAGTTGAGTCTGTGGGCAAATTAACATTTGGAATAAATGATGATGAAATGTGTGTGAAAAATTGTGAATAAGATGCAATGTGATCGGTTCGGTTGCTCCGCTATCCAAAATCCATGGTTTCATAAAAGCAGAATTAGAAGACGAGTTATGGGCAAGCAAACCTGCAGAGCTAATGTCACTTTTACCGTTATTGTTGAGCGAGTAAATAGCCTTTTTCAATTGCTGAATTTGTTTGGCAGTGAAGCCTTGTACATATCGGACTCGTTACTGATGTCTTCTTTGTCAGACATTATCTTTTATTTAGGGGATTAAAATTGAGAGGCTATCAGGGCACCAAGATCGGTGTTATGATACCATATAAGAAAAAAAAATTTATGTGTATGAAATATATACTAGTGTATGGAGACTTTCTCTATCCAAATTACAATCTAATTAGACAGGAATTCACTCTGTCATGAGATTCTATCATTATTAAATTAATTACATATAATTAGATATAATATCGAATTGCATACAATAATTGCGTGTAATTTCATAATTTATTTTCTTAATAAGATTTGTAGTATAGGTTGTTATTTGTGCTTTTATAGTATTATTATTATTATAGATTACATAGAAAATTATTATATTAACATCATGAAAAGTTGTAGGAAATTGTTAACAAATGTTGTAATTTTATACTCAATACACCTCTTCTATACTTATGATAGTCAAAATTTATAAAAATCGAAAGATTCGTCATGAATTTTTCTTAATGCAACTGTGTTTGATTCTCATTAAAATGTTTGATTTTCATATTCAAATCTTCCCTCTAAATAGAGTTTATTAAAAAATATTAAAACATTATTAGAATTCCTATTATTATGAGTTTTAATTTAAATAAAAGGAATTATGAGTGATTATGAAATTTATAGGTAGTTTTATTTCTTATTTATTTTTTAATTGATGGGTGGAATTATAATAAATTTTTAGCTATGTTTTTTTCTATATTTAAAGATTGTCAATATCAAGTGTGTAAACATTTTCAACTTTAAATTCTTACGTATCAATACCTAATTACTCATGATAATTTTGTTTTATCAGTATCTAATTAGTCATGATAATTTCGCTGCAATCTAATTTTTAAAATAATATATATTTATTTTTTTATTAATAAATTACATATTTAGATGTAGGTCATTATATAATTTCTAACAATAATTATCTCTTCAATGAAAAATTATTAGAACTTCTATTAATATTGTTATGAGGTTTAACTATAGGAATTATTAGTGTTAATAAAATTTATCGATAGCTTTATTTTTTATTTATCTTCAAATTAATTGATAAAATTATTATATTTTTTAGTTATATTTTTCCTTATTTAAAGTTTGTCAACAATCCAAATAAATTGTGTGAACATCTTTGAACTTAATCATCTGAATAAATTGTCTTCATTAAATCTTACTGATCTAGTTTATGAATATCATGAAATTTTTTTATTATGGCAATCAAACTTAATAATATTGGACAACAATAGAATAACTGTAGCAACCAATTTAATTCCTATAATTAAATTTCAATATTTTAATGTTAAAATAATATATTGAATGGAAATATAAAAACAAAATCTTAAATTATTTAATGTCATACTTAAATAAAAAAAATTACACTAAAAACCTCTTAAACTATTTAAACTTATAAATAAATACAAATCCTAAATTATTTAACATTGTCCTTAAATAAAAAATAATAAAAAATAAAATAAATAAATCGTTTAAAATTGTAATTATAATCAAATACAAGTCTTAAATGTGATCCCTAAATAAAATTTTACAATGAATAAAATTTTAAACAAATAAAAATGTAAAATTATTTAATGTGATACTTAAATAAAAATTTCTCAAATTATTCAAAATTATTTAATATCGTACATAAATGATAATTTGAAATAAATATATTTTTCTAAAATATTCAAAATTGTAAATAAAGACAAATCCTAACTTATTTTATGTCATATATAAATAAAAAATTTAAATAAATAAATTTCAAAGTTTTTAACTATTATAAGTAAATAAAAAAATCTGAAATTATTTTATTTCCTACCTAAATAAAAATATTAAATTTATAAGTTTTTCAAAATCCTAAATAAATGAAAATCCAAAAAAATTGTAATATATTTTTAAATAAAAATAGAAAATTAATAAAATCCTTAAATTATTCAAGATTCTAAATATATCCATATCCTAAATTATTTAATGTCTCTTGGATAAAAATCTAAAATTAATAAAATTTCTAAGTTTTCCAAAATCCTAAACAAATACAAATGCTAAATTATTTTATTTCTTACTTAAATAATAATCTAAAAAAATAAAATTTCTAAATATTTTAAAATCCTAAATAAATACAAAATATAAATTATTTAATCAAACTTTAATAATAATTATATTAAATAAATACGTTCGATCATTTCATAAGATATTGTTTTTGAAGCAGAAATTTTTTTTGAAGCAAAAGTTAACGTAAAAAATAGTGAAAATTTATTTTTTTAAGTCCTTTTTTTACATAATTATTTATTCTAACTTATTTTTCTCAAATTTTGTTTGAATTTGTTGATACTTGAACAATTTATTTATTTATGTGTATTATTTATGTTTATATTAATTTTAGTATGTTTAGTTTTTATTTATTTATTTATATATATTGATTTTTATTTCTTATATTAATATTTTTTTATAATTTTTTTTATTTAATTCCTTATTTACATTTACACTTTTATATATATATATATATATATTTAATTATGTAAACTGTATTTTTATATAAAATAGTGAATGAAAACGTGACAAATAAATTAACAAGTGTGATAGAATAAATCAAATTAAACTTAGAATGTGATGAAGAATTTAAGTTTATGAAACTATTTAAAAAAAACAATAAAATTATTTTTGAAACAGCAGTAAACATGCCAAATAAAAAAATTTGAGTTATTTACCTTTTAGGATGAATAATTTTTTACATAATTATTTATTTTTTAGTTACTATTCTTAAAAGATACCTAAACAAATTATTTATTTATGTGTATTATTTATATTTATATATTATTTATATTAATTCTAGTATGTTTAATGTTTTATTTTTCGTATATACAGATTTTTAATTTTTATATATTAATATTTACTATTTAATTTATTTATTTATTAATAAATTAATAATATTTCATAAATAATTAATATACAACATTCCTTTTCGTTTTCATGTATAGCACGGGTCGAAAACCTAATATCATTTCTATCAATCCCTCTTAATCCGTTTTTATCAGGTCAAGGGTCAAAATGTGAGACATAAAAAAATAAGATAGTATAATACATTGTTCAGTCTGTTTTTAATGCAACATTTTAATACAATTCTTTATTATCACATATTTTTGCTGATAAAAAAAAACAATTCTTTATTATCACCATCAATACAGTTTAATACATTGTTTTGGGTGTTTTCAATGGAAAGTTGAGAGTAATTTTAACATTTAAAATATTCAATATTTATTTTAATTATTATATTGTTTGAATATTTGTTGCGTTACATTTTAATTTTTTATGTAGTTCAAATTAAGAATATTTAGATTTTTAAAAATAAATAAAGCCAAATAATTTAAATAAATATTTTTTCCATAAAAAACATGCAACTCTTATTAAGATAATGAAAGTATTAAAAGTTTACTTTTTTTTAAAATCTAAAATTATTTGTACAATAATACTTTTTTTTCTAAAAGTTAAATTTTGTTTATATAAAAAAATTGATATAATTGCATTCTTTTATGCCGTATTACATTTATTAATTAATTAATTGTTTGATTGATTTATTAATTCATTCATTAATTAGTAATTATGAAACACCTTAGATTTATTAAAATTAAATTGTTAATAATAAAGTAAATTATAAAGTATTTTTCCATAAACACACCTGAATATTTGCTTGGTGCAGATGTGGTATCAGTTCAGAAACATTAATATAAAGCCACCACTCTAACTCTCAGTGAATTGAAACAACCATTTCTCAAAAAAATTACAAATGGCTGCTTCACGTTTTTTATTGCTCTGTTTCGTCTTTGGTTTTGCTGTTCCTTGCTTTGGTCGTGCCATTCCCACAGGTCTTTTCTCAACCTTTTCTTTCTCTCTTTCATTTACTATAGTAACCTATTTTCTTTTTAATCTAAAAAAACTACAAAAGGTCTTCAATTTCTACGGATATTATATATAACTGAATATAAATCTTATTTTATAAATTTCATATTATAAGTTTGATTTTATATGATTAAGTTTATTTTATTTTTTTTATGAACTTTCTGAAATTTTAATGTTTTGTATAAACCTATGAAGACACAGAGAAGAACAACCCATTGCCTCCAAGCATGGAGCAAGATCATCAATTGTTAGATGAGGAAGACAGAGTCATACACTCAATTCAACCACGTGTCAAATTTTCTGGTAATTCATTACATATTATTTTTAATTTCTTTTAATTTTTTTTTACCTTAACTACAACATGTGTTAGATTTTTAAAAAAAATTAAAAAAATTGTACGAGATTTATATCACTACAAGGAAATCATGAAATAAAAATCAAATTTAGAAACAAAAAATAAATAGTTGTTATAATGACTAAATTAGAAACGAGATTAAATAAATTTTTGGTTTTTAAATTAGTTTCTATTATTGTTAAATGTTTTCTAAATTGGTACCTAATTAGCAATCAAGGTTTTTCTACCAAACTTAGAATCTAAAATCTTGGTAGTTAATTAGATAAAAAAAAATATTTAATAATAATAGAAACTAATTTAAAAATCAATTTTGTTACTTTGGTAGTTAATTAAATAAAAAAATTATTTAATAATAATAGAAACTAATTTAGAAATCAATTTTGTTTTAGTTTTTAAAATAATCTCTAATTTAATTACTACTGCAACTAATTATTTTGGTATCTAAAAATGGATTTCTATTTGATGATTTTCTTGTATATATGTAGTTTCTTTTGTTAAAGTATTTAATCCTAACTAAATATTTAAATAATATACTAATAAATAAGTTGAATCCTTAGATAACACTTTATTAATTTTTTAACGAAAAAAACATTTTGAATTTAAAAAAAAAAATACTAAAATTGAAAGTACAGAGTAAATAATTCCTCTTCTTTATCTTGTGCTCTTAAGTTTTATTTATTTATATTTGAATTTAAATGTCTATGTTAATATTGATTTTTTTTTTCATTGTGTGTTCATGGCTAAATGGCGTGAAAGTATTAAATTCGATTCATTAAATATATTTTAAATTACTTTGAAGAGTAAGCATTAAATACCCTTTTTTATGCGACAGTTTTTTTTTCTCAAAAATCATTTTTTTTATTCTAATAACGTACTAATACATATTTAATAGTTTAAATCATAAAGAGAGAGAAAATAAAGTTAAAAATAGTTTTATATTGATGTAAATAAGAGTACTAGTTATATTTATCACGCATTAAGAGTACTTTTTTAGAGAATGTTTGATACAACAAAAAAAAAATTTTATATGCATGAATTACAATTCCAGAAATTATAAAATCTAAAAGTTATAAATTTTAAGGAATAACTAAAAAAAAAATCGTTGGAGAAAATATTCATTAGTAATGAAATTTTTATACAGAATAACTTTTAAAACTTGAAAAAAATACCACTTCTCTCCCATAAAAAAAACATAGCTAATAACTAGTTTTTAATCACATTGATAGTTGAGAATGTGATTTTTTTTAAAAACCAAAAATTATACACCTTTTTTCTAATGTTAAATTTTCAGAAAACTTTTTCCCCTCTAAATATAGCCTTAACAATGGAAGGCATTGACTTAAAAAGAAAAAATAAAAAAAGGAAGATACTACATAACTTATTCTAAAATATTAGTATGTTTCTGCATTAAATAACGTTTCTTTTAAATCTTGAAATAGGTTAAATTAATCAATAGTTCTTTCAACTATTTCAAAGTTTTTAGTTAGATTTCTAAACTAAAAACAATCGATTAAATATGTTTTTTAACCCACAAAATTATGAATTTTGTATTAAAGATTTTATATTTGATATCTAAAACAAATTATTTGTATTTCATATCTACTATTATGTTTTTTATTTAAATAATTTCTGAGTTGTTTTAGATTTATCTTTTGATATTTTAGTTTTTAATCATAATGATAAAATATAATCCTGAATTTTTTATTATTAAAGTATTATTTTTTAAAACTAAAAATGTCTCCATAATCTTGGATTATTCGGCCCATGGCTACAGAGGATTGGGCTGGATAGAAGCTAGCCCAAACTGTTTCTACCGAAAACTCCTTTCTAAAGATTTCTTTATTGACTCCCATGATATCTTCCCGCACCCCATACTTTTAAAATTACCAAAATTATTTATTCTGGATTTCATAATCCATATTACAAATTTCGTAATAAAAAATTTATATTTCTTACAATATATTTGTAGAAAAAGATAAATAATATATTTTACAATAAAAAATTGTTTTTAAAATATAATTTACCATCTTAAACTCTTCTAAGTTGTTTGTTTTAAAAAAGTTCACATATTTTTATTTTTATTTTTTTGCAGAAAATTCAGAAGTGAAGATAGAGGGTCTAGATCTAGACTATACTGGCGCACATAATCACCCATGCCCACCAGATCACTGCCCTCCTGGTCAAAAGCCACCAAGTACTGTATAGTACTAAGCCCAATACTTTGTCTTCTTATTATCATGCACGAAATAACAGAATAAAAACCTATTTCTCTTTCATCATATTTATCTCAATTTTTTAATTATCTTAATTAGAGTTTCACTCTTCAATTAAATTTTGAGGTATTTTTACAAGTTAAGGTTTTTTGAATCAACTGTGAAACTATTTTTTATTTCTAAATTTCATGATTCCATCTAAAATAATAATTTCTAATTAAAGATATGGTATATGAAAAAGCAAACTAAATTTCTCATATTGTGGGTTCAAATAGTAATAAAATGAATATTTTTAAGTAAAATATTAAGTTGAATTGCTATAAACAGAAAGAATAAGATCTCATAAAAAATAATCAATCAGATTTTTTGAGCGAGATTTTTCGTGTTGGTAGATATTTCATCTTAATAAAAAAATCTTAATGATTTATTTCTAATAATAGTTATATAATATTTGGATTTTTTGGTTTATTAACGAGAAACTCCTACTTATTGAAACGAAATTTAACCCAAAGAGAAAATAATTAATATTCTGAAGGACAAAATACTCGAGGTCAATATGCTACATAAGCTTGTTTATTTTTAAAGCTATTAAATTTAAAATGTAAGTGTTTTTGTTGATAATGATATTAAATTAATTTGTAGGTTCTTAATGTTTTGTTAAATTTCTATAATTTTTAAACTTTTAACTGGATCCTTAAGATTATAATTTTTTAAATTAAGAAAGATTTATCAAACATGTTGTTAGTATCACGTTGATTTATATTTATTTTAAATTCATAAAAATACATGATTACGGTAATTTAAGTGATTATAATTAATCCTACATAAAAATATTTATTTTTGTATAATGTTAGTAATTTTTAAGTTTTGTGATCTTTTTTATAATATTTCATCTGTCCTTCAAACTTTACCTTTTAAAAAAAAATCATTTGAAGTATAAATAGCATGTCTTTTGAATTTATTATATAAGACATAATATAAGGAATTGCAATTTTAAATTTTGTTAGTCTTAAAGTATGAAAAAAATTGTCACATCATGCATAAGAGAATATTAATATATACAAACCTTTATCCAATTATTTTACTAAAAATACAATCAAAGTACGTGATTGAGTCTAATGAAAATCAAAATATTTTACTAAGAAATTTTACTTTGACAAGGAAGAATATGTACTTGCAAAAATGACCGCGATATTATAAAAAAAATGGTTAGATAATTGAACGTGAATGGGTAAAATCAAAGTTCAAAAAATCAAAATCCTTCACTTTTAAATAAGTTGATATCAAATTTTTAGTGCAGAATTAATCTCCTTAAGTACATGGTACTTTTAAAAGAACTTTCAACGAAGAAGAAGTAAAAAGTAAGAACACAACGTAAAGAAAGTGAAAGATAAGTTTATTTTGAGTTAAGGGAGAAAAAGTAGAAAATCAAATAAAACTTTACTGTAGATTTGTTTGATGAAATAGTTTATTGTAGATTTGGTTTATGTGATAAAATAAATTTGGTTGTATATTCGTATATTTAGAGAATAATTTATAAAATAAAATCTTAAAAGTAATTTAATGTAAAAAATAAATTTTCAAATATGTAAATTAAAGTTAAAATAAAATTAGAATTACAATACAAAATTATTATAAAACTTTAATAAATAAAAAACATATTTCAAGATAAAAATATATTAAAATAAATTATCAAATTTGAAATTAATTAATCATACTTTATTTATTA